>NW_021369505.1:219927-245552 GCF_001605985.2 Dendrobium catenatum
CAAGTTCTGATATCCGACACGTTTACCTACCCGGGTCGGGTTAGGGTCGACCCGTTTGAACCCGAGACATTTCCGGATTCAACCCGTGACCCGAAATTGACACCCCTACTTGATATGTCTCCAAAAACAAATACTAGTTAAATCATTTTTAAGTGGCTCAGACCCTCTGATTTTTCCTCTTTTGACGTAAAAATGTCGGCATCTCTTATTACTTTCTCACCCATCTCTTTCTTATCTTTGTTAATTTTTTTAAATCATTATAATCAAATTTTTATTGGGATATTCTATTATTTTTTATTTTCTTATCATATTTTATTAGGAAAAATTAGGACATAATATTTTCAGCAGAATATATTTAAAATTTTTAACTTATTTTGATATAAGCATAATAAAAATATGATCAGTTAATTATTACATTGTATTAATTTATTTAAAAAAAAACTAAATTTTAAGTTTTTTTATTGTTTTATCGTATTTTATTAAAAAAAATTAAGCCATAATATTTTGAGCAGAGTATATTTAAAATTTTTTAATTTATTTTGAAATTAGTATAATAAAATATGGTTAATTAATTGTTAAATTATATTTATCTCAAAATAAAACTAAACTTTTTAAATTTTATTCTAATTGCATTTTAATCAGAATTTTTTTTTTTGTTTCATTTACTTTTTCATTAGTGTTGATCAATTAAACAGTAAGGTCTTTATCATTCAAAATAGGAAGCATTCATTGCCTAAATTTCATTAATCTCAAAAGCTTTGGAAGGACTTATTAACCACCTTCATAAAGAAAGAGTCCAAAATCTCCAACAAAATAAAAATTGAAATACATAGCTTTAACAAATGGGTGAGATTACAAAACTAAACAATTTAGGAAGCTTTAGTTAGCCTAATTATGAATCCATTTGCCTTTCATTTTGTCCTATAGAGCAATTTTAATGAATATTTTAACTTATAGATTAATCTTTTGTCAATTCTATTGAAATCAAGCCCGGAAAATATTGATCAATTCTTTTTAACTTTTTTTAGGCTTCGTTTGAAATGACTTTTTCATTGCTTAAAATTTTTGTACTAAAGCTTTGTTAAAAAAATACAATATAAAAGTCGTCCCAAACAAAGCCTTATGTTTCGTTTAGGATGACTTTTTGTTGCTTCTTAAAACAACTTTTTAGTATAATTATTTTCTTTTATATTAAAAAGTTGTTTTAAAAAGAAACAAAAAAATTGTCCCAAACAAAGCCTTAATCTCATTCATATAAGTAGCATTAGATTTTATTTATGGTCTCTCTCTCTCTCTCTAGTTGGCAATTGGGGGACTTTTTTCTCTCTCTCTCTCTCTCTCTCTCTCTCTCTCTCTCTCTCTCTCTCTCCCTCCTTGGCAATTGGGGGATATAGTTGATGAAATGGATAAAGATATATATGAGACATTGTGATTTAAGAAGATACTATGGTCTATGTCTTATGAAGCTCTGTAGAAAAGCTTCACATCGTATCTTCACCAGCAAGAGAACAAGGATGGAACAAGAACACAGAGAAGATTTTGCACATGAATGATTTCATTGTGTCTGGTTTACTACAGTGTACAGTGAATATATAAAGACAGTGAGTACACGTGTAGGGTAGAGATTGGAGATAGGTAATGATAGCAGCACATGGTTAGTTTGTAACACAAAATATTCTTTAGGTAGTGGAATAGGATGCTAATACTTCCCCGCAAATTGACGGATCCAACTGAACTGTTAATTTGAAACGAAGATGTTGGAAACGCTTTGTGGAAAGCGGTTTGGTGAAAATGTCAGCCGTTTGATCTAGTGTACTGATTGGAGCCAGCAGGATGTGCTTCGCATGAATGTGATCACGTTTGAAATGGTGATCAATCTCAATATGTTTAGTACGAGCATGGAACACTGGGTTGTTTGCCAGTGCTATAGCAGACATATTGTCACAGTAAAGAGTGGTTGGTTAAGTCAAGGTGATGTTAAAGTCCTGGAGAAGTATTCGCAACCAGAGTATATCAGCAGTGGCAGCAGCAATGGCGCGGTACTCGGCTTCTGTAGAGGAGCGAGCGACAGTGTGTTGTTTCTTAACACTCCACTAGATGAGAGTGGATCCTAGAAATGAGCAGTAACCTGAAGTGGACTTCCGAGTAGTCAGGTCACTAGCCCAGTCGGCGTCTGTCATGGACCTGAGCTGAAGTTGACCAATAATAATGGGAATGTCGTAGTGAGTCGTCCCTTGAAGATACTGTAAGAGCCATTTTAGTTGATGAAAGTGTTGATCTTGTGGAGCATGCATATGTTGGCATAGGAAATTAACCGAGTAAGAAATATCTAGTCTGGTAATCGTGAGATACTGGAGCGAACTAGTGAGCTGTTTGTAGATGACTGAATTGTGAAGAATTGGATCAGAGAATGGGGTAGTGATGGGTTTAGTAGAATTTGGATTTGAAAGTGGCTTACAGGAGGTGAGACCCGCCTGTTGAAGTATGGATTGGATGTAGGCAGCTTGGCTGAGAAAGTAGTGAGTGGAGTGAGTTTGGATAGTGATACCGAGGAAGGTGTGAGCCAGACCAAGATATTTCATGGTAAACTGATGACTGAGTTGGGTAATTAAGGTGGAGATAGCTGAAGAATTGTTGTCAGTGAGTAGAATATCATCTACATAGATAAGGAGATAGATTTGGATGTTGGATTGGCTGAAGGTTAGAAGAGAGTGATCAGATTTACTGTGACAAAAACCGATAGAGAGAAGATAGCGTGAGAAAGTATTGAACCATTGTCGAGGGTCTTGTTTTAAGCCATAAATGGCTTTTTGAAGTAGACATACATGGTGGGGATGAAGGCTGTCCTCAAGGCCTTTTGGTTGAGACATGTACACCGTTTCTTTGAGATCTCCATGTAAAAAGGCGCTGGCTTCATCCATTTGATGTACTTGCTAGTTGTGATGAATAACCACGGTGAGAACTCTAATAGTAAGCATTTTGGCGACGGGACTAAACATGTCATGATAATCCAGTCCATGTTCTTGGCGATGCCCCTGAGCAACAAGCCTAGCCTTATATTTGGCAATAGTTCCATTTGAGTGATACTTGGTGCGGTAAATCCAACGACAGCCAAGAATGTTGGAGTTGGACGGTGGAGGAACTAATTTCCATGTCGCTTGCTGTTGTAAAGCCAAAAATTCCATGGACATTGCATCACGCTAGTGATAAAATTTGTTGGCTTCAGTAAAATTGGTGGCATCAGGAGGAGTTTGAAGCTGTTTGAGATCAGTTTGATGAAGCAGGTTGAATATCTACTTTGGTTTTAAGTTCCCTATTTTTAGACGTGTGAGCATGGGATGGCGAGTAGAAGGAATTTCTCTGGGTGCAGATGATGGAACATTTGGTGGTGAAGTAGGTAAGGATTGATATGTAGATATGGGAGGAAGGGCATCTAGTGGCTGAGATTGTTGAACAGCAGTGGATTTCGTAGTGGATATAAAAGAGATAGGAATAAGAAGAGATGGATTCGAGAGAGGTGGCTGGCTGGATGTGATATTTGATGAAACTGAGTTTTGTGAGGAGCTGGGGAATGTGTCTTCATCAAATGTGACATGGCGGGAAATAATTATTTTGTTGGTGGAAGGGTTGAGGCATTTGTAGCCTTTATATGCATCGTAATAGCCAAGAAATATGCATTGAGGAGCTCTTGGAGCGAGTTTGTGACGTTTGGATGGAGGTAACCACGGGTAACAAGCACATCCAAAATTCTTTAGATGAGAGAAGTTAGGCCGTTGATTGTGGAGAAGTAGAAGAGGTGATTTGTAGTTTAATATTGGCGTGGGCATACGATTTATGAGATGCGCTGCAGTGAGAACAGTGTCAGGCAAAAAATGATTGGGAAGTTGGGCTGTATGTAATAGAGTTCGTGCGGTGTCCAGAATATGTCTATTTTTACGTTATGCAATCCCGTTTTGTTCGGGAGTATAAGGACATAAAATCTATTGGTGGATGCCATTTTGCTGCAGAAATGAGGGCAGCTCATAATTGAGGAATTCTATACCACCGTCTATCTATATACATTTAATTTTGTGAGACAATTGATGTTTGATGAAGGTTTTAAAGTTAATAATTATTTGGGTGGTTTTAGATTTATCATGCATCAAAAAAAGCCAAGTAAAACGTGAATATTCATCCACTATAATAAGATAATAACGGTATCCTTGATGTGAAGCAGTTGGGGAAGGCCCCCAAACATCGAGGTGAAGTATAGCTAAAGGAACACTAGTTGATTTGGTAGATTGCTGAAATGCTAACTTATGGCTTTTAGAAGCCTTACAGGCCGAGCAACCAGTGCTCAACACAGGTATATTAAGATCTCTATTTTGGGTGGAGATGACATTTAGTAGTTGGCTGTGGGGATGGCCGAGACGATTATATATGCCATTTGAGAGAAGACGGGCGAGTGACGGAGAGCGCTGATGGTGGCAGATCAGCAGAAGGTAGGCTAACGGTGTACAGACCATTGCGACAGGGGCCCTGAAGGAGTATATGTTGAGTCTTCAGGTCCTTTATAGTGAAACCAGATGGAGAGATGGAGATGGAAACATTATTGTCATTAGTTTTAGATTAGAAACATATAACATGTTATGAGTTAAATGTGGAACATGATAGATTTGAGAGAGGTAGAGCTTACAGTTGGGTGTGGGTAGAATTCCAGGACCAGAGTGTGCTATTGGAAGGTTTTGTCCATTGCCAACAGTTATGCTGTCCATACCTTGATAGGATGTTGGCTGCTGCAGATTGTCCACTAAGTGAGTTAAATGAGAAGATGCTCATGAGTAAATATACCAGTTCTGAGTAGGCGGCAGTGAGTCTGCGACTAAGGCCTTTGTGGTGGTCGGTGTTGGACGTGGAACATAGTTCGCATTCAACTGATGCCAGCATTGTAGAGCATTGTGACCTCTTTTGTTGCAAATTTGACAGACTGTAGGTGAAGAGGAGGTTGAGCGACCGCCTGATTAGTGAGAGTTGAAGGAACGACCTCTACCGCGGCGACCATGCCCGCGAGAAGCATAGAGTGCTGTATTTGGATCGGATGTGGAATGTTGTCGTGAGGTTTCAGTTGCCAAGTTGATTTCCTCTGTCAGTAGATAAGAGTAGAGCTCGTCAAGACTGAGAGGTCCACGCTTGGTACGAATGGCGGTCTTAAAGGCCTGATAGGATGGAGGCAGACCATTAAGGATGTACAACACAATGTCTTCAGAGTCTATATTCGAGCCCGCAGCTGCAATGTTATCAACAAGGAATTTTACAAAGGTCAGATATTTTTCCATGGAGAGGTTCTTCATGGTGATGTTGTGTAACTCGTTCTTCAACTGAATAACTCTGGAGTGATTCGAAGCCTGAAGTTGTTGCTCCAAAGTATGCCAAATTTCATAACATCTATCCAGATAAGCACATAGGGGATGATTGAAGGGGAAATTGTCGAACAGAGAGCGACAACTAAATTTTGATCTATTAGTTGCCATTGAAGATAAGCAGGGTTGGGAGTTTTGCTACCATTAGTTTGCTGAAGAAGACGAGGCGGAGGTGCTGTTGCGATGTCGATGTGACTGTCGAAGCCATTAGCTCTCAATAGCTTCAAGATTTGTGACTTCCATATTGGATAGTTGTCACTGGAGAGGGAGGTGGGCACTATGGTTTTGATGTGCGACAAGACGAGCTTGAGCGATGAAGGTATTTCAGCAGGGTTAGAAGTCGTTTGATCCATGGTTCGCGATGACGAAGACGACGACATTGTGGAAGCGACTGAGGTATATTTCCCTCAGACCCGCTCTGATACCATGTAGAAAAGCTTCACATCATATCTTCACCTGCAAGAGAACAAAGACGGAACAAGAACACAGAGACGATTTTGCACAGGAATGATTTCATTGTGTCTGGTTTGCTACAGTGTACAATGAATATATAAAGACAGTGAGTACATGTGTAGGGTAGAGATTGGTGATATGTAATGATAGCAGCACATGGTTAGTTTGTAACAAAAAATATTCTTTAGGTAGTGGAATAGGATGCTAATAAGCTCTTCTTCTTTTGTGTTATTGAGGGAGAATATAATAGATTATGAAGTTAGTCAAATTCCTTAAAATCAATTTAAACCTTATATAATATCATTTTTTTATGTTCTAAATCCCCTCAAAATTATTTTTAAAAGCTCAAATTATCATTAGTTAAGTTTGTAATTGAAAGGATCACATAAGCCTAATTTCTAAGAGTTAATTTTCTAATTGGGCTAATTTGACCTTAAAGAGGAGTGTGTGAAGAGGCTATTTGATTAATTGCATAAAAAAAGAGGAGTGTAAGTTGGGGAGGTCTTTGAGATCTTCAAAAAGAGTAGAGTGGGCCAAAATACACAAGAGACATTAAGATTTAAGGATAGATGATAATTTCTAAGGTTTAGAAATCAATTTTAACTATTATAAAGTGAGTTATAAGATACCACTCTTTTTTTAATATTCTAAGAAGGTATTAATATAATGTAGTTGAGTGCCATTAGAGTTATTGTAGGGACGTTGATGGCTGTAGTAAAGAATGATGATTAATATGGTTATGTCATTAATTATAGGAGAATCAATAATTATGACTATGGTAGATGGATGTTGAATGTTCCAAAAACCCAAAAGTAGCAAGGAATATATAAATAGAGTCTGTCAATGAAGATATCATCGGAGTTTTCAATAGATGAATCCATGGAAGGCTTTGGTAGAGGGATGCTTGAGGAAAAAATGTGCTAATGAAGGATGTTAATGAAGTGTAATGGGAGTATATCAATTGAATAACTAAAGAAGGGAATTAAATGTAGGTGTCAATGGAAGGCTATATATTGTCATCTTAGAGGGTGAATATGAGAGGGACAATCTGAGTAGAAGCTAATAGCATTCATCAATGCAGTAGCATTATGGCATAGATTAAGGGTGGTGGCCTAGCAACAATGTTCTTGTTCACTTAAGAGAGGGGAAACCTAGCCATGGTGTTGATTATAGAGGTCAATAAATCCATTGAGCTAAGTTGTTGCCCTTTTCTATTATGGAGGAAGAGCTATTTTTAGTAGTTATAAGATTCATTAAGGTAGAGAAGCGGCCATCAATGACGGAAAAGAAAGGTGTGTGCAAGTGTTCCTCTCATTTTCATATAGCCTCTCATTTTTCATGTAACCATGAGGGGAGATGATAGCTAGTTATATTATATCAAATAACTTAAACACTTTAAACCTTTTTTTTATATTCTAAACTTCTGAAAATTGCTTAGATTAACTATGAACCAATAAGAGTACATTGAGAGGCATCACTTTGGATATTAATTAAGTTAATCAGGCCTAACATGAAATTAATAAAGTTAAGGCAACTAAATGTTAAGGTTCTAATCAAATCAATCATGCCTTAGGCATAATTAATTAAGCTTAACATAGAGTATTAATGCCTTAATTAATTATATTAATTAAGCTTCAAAATTAATTAAGATAATTACATGAGTTTAATTTGAAGGGGTTAAATTTCTAATTGGGTTAATTAGTTCCTCATCTCAATTAGGCAAGCTAAATTAACCCCAAGTTTGAGTTAATAAATATTTTTTAGTAAACAGCTCATGCATTAATTCAAAATTTTCTAATTGCTTTGAGATACATATTTTTCCATAAAAATTTGTGCTTGCTCATATAAGGATTTTAAATAAAGACTCTCATTTTCATCAATTATTTTAAAAATTAAAATATTTTCCATTATCAAATATGGCTTTTTTTCATAATGATTATTTATTTATAATTAAAAAAATCTAATACAAATTAAGAATAAAAAAATAAAATAAAATTTTAAAACAAAATCTGCACCTTAGAGAAGCCCTGTAGCAGCCCATCTTGGCCTTTGAAAAGTATTAATGAAAAAAATATTTTGCAAGCATTCTTCCTCTTCCTCACCACATCTTAAATAAAAGGAGTGTAACTCACCCAAAAAAACCTTCACATATTTCCTTCTGGATCCATCTTCATCATTTGAGATAGAGAGAGAGAGAGAGAGAGAGAGAGAGAGAGAGAGAGAGAGAGAGAGATGGCTGGGTTGCAGAGGTCTTCTGAAACCTTCAGGAGGTCAGGCTCATCTGGTCTTGTATGGGAGGACAGACACCTCCCCGGTGAGATGAACTCCAACACAGCAAAGCCGAAGGATAACTTAGACGCCGATCCCATAACCCTTAGGCCGACACACAGCGTTGGAGCTATTGGCATGATGAGGAGAACCCGTTCCACCGGAGGCGGAGGCGGCGGTCGGGGCGGCGGCGCTGGTGATGGTGTCAAGGCTTATCGCGCGGATCAGGTTGCGCCGGCCATAGACCCTCCTTCTCCCAAGGTATCGTGCTGCGGCGCCTTCTGTGGAGATTTCAGCAAGAACGGGTCGAAACAAAAGGGCAAGGCTCGCCGGCGCTAATATCCAGCCGGCGATCGCCGGAGATGTGGAGAATCTGTTTTATGTTTGACTTTTTTTTCATGGTGGTTTAATTTGTGCTCTGGTTTTTCTTTTTACGAATTTCTCATTTTGTTAATTAGAATTACATAGAAAACTGCGGCATAAAATTGAATCACAGCAATTTTTTTTAATCATGAGCGCTAACTAAAATTCATAATATAAGAAAAAATATTTTTCTTTAAAAAATTATTTTAAAATATTATTAAAATAATTAAAATAAAACTTAAAGCTTTTACTTTCAATACTTATATAATATTAATTCATCATATATTACACTCACCTTCGAATATAATATCATAAAAATTTGAAGCATATTCAAATCAAAATTTTAATCAAAATATTTTGATAGGATTATTTTGAATTTATGTATGCATATTTGAATTCTTTCTATGATTTCATTTTTTCGATTTCTAGGCCTTCTTTCAGTATGATTAATCGGAAACATTAAATTGATTTATTCTTATAAAAAATTTCAAAAAATTAAATCTTAAAATTATTAAATTTATCTTAAGCTGAGCAATGTGGCAAAATTAATTTAACAATTTTAAGAATCATATAATGAAGAAAAATGAAATGAAATAGTAGAGATTGACCAGCGACAACAATGGCTAACACTGGCAGGTGATTTGTAATGGTGGCGGCTGACAATGGCGGAGGCAACGATGGACAACAACAATAGTGATGAATTTATTGTGTATTTAAGAATCATCCAAATATATATAATTATAAATATACCAAATTTTTATATTATCCCTCATTCATAGATCAATTTGGGTTTAAGTTTTACTTTATAAAATAAAAAAAAACAAAATTAAGAAATCCCAACATAACATCTTATCACCATGAGATCAAAAAGGCTTTGTTGACATTTGTAAATGCTACATTATCTTTAAATTTCTTTTTTATATAAGTATATCATATGAACAATATATATTACACTCATCTTAAAGTAAATCCAACGCTCTCAAAGCATATCTTAGTCAGCATTTGATCACTTGATCACTCATCTGATATAAATATCACATATTTCTTTTGAAAATGAATTAAAATTCAATTTTTGTATAATTTTGTATGCTTTATTAAAATCATGAATTTTTATATAAGCAACACATAAATATTTCTATTTGCAATAATCTCTCTTAAAATTTAGAGAACAAACATATTAAAATTATCAACTTTATTTTTAATTACTCATTAAATTCTAATTAATTCTTTTACCATAAATTAATAAGTTTAATTATTCATTTTAAGCCATAAGTATTTCTTATTAATAGTTCCTACAAGATAGCAATTCTTATATGATAAGAGATAATAAGAGACAAACAACTAAATTATTTAATTAGGAATTTTTATACCTATCAACTGTGTTGACGTCAACAGATGGCCAAGCATGATTAATTCAAAGCCAAATTAGCTACGTTATACAATAATTAATCATGCTTAATTTGATTGCAAATTGTCCTCATCTAAACATTTATGTTTAGAATTTGGAAAAAAGCATCAGGGTTGAATCCTTCTTGAAGGATAATCATAATATTTTAATTCATTATACTAAAAAGAAAAGTAATTATCTATGATTGTTGTTGATATATCATCAAAAAAAATTATCTTGATTGAGCACAAATCTCGATGCAAAATTGAGTCGAAAGCTTTCGAAATTAAATTCAGGATCATATGATCCGATTTTGGCAAACTTATAGTTGAATTGAACGTCTCGAAAATACGAACCAAACGACACCAAACTCAACTCAATCCAAGTCCAAATGGAACCAAATTGTAGACCTGAAGCGCATTTGGAGCATTCAAACCATAAATTGGATAACCAAACGATTTTCTAACATGAGATGCTTATAGTCAAATTGAGCGGCTCGACAAGACGAATCCAATGAGCCCAAGATCGCCAATTTGGATATCATTAAGACATTTTAATGCCTAGTAAACGGTTCATGATCGAGGGAATCAACATCTGCCGTACATTCAAATCACTCCAAAAGTACCATTAATCTCTCTCATATTTACTGATCATGCCACTCTCAGAAAACAATAAATATACCCCTCTTTCCTCTTTTTTTTTTTTCTTTTTATTTGTGTGTGTGTGTGTGTGTGTGTGGGGTGAAGGGACCCGAGCAAGAAGAGAAACTTGAGTTTTCTTGCCACCAGATTTCTCCTCGACCACCGCTGGACTTCTACTTGGTAGCCGACTAGCACTGGACTTCTGCCTGACCACCAACTAATGTCGGACTTCCGCCAGACTGTCAATTGAAGTCATGTTTTCACCCAACCAATAATCGTCACCAAATTTTTTATCTCTGTTGCCAACTGACTATGGACCTTCTGTCTATCATCGTTAGACAACTGTCATTATGACAACCATCGTCCGCCGACTACAATCCTTCTGACCTCCGCTGCCAAACAACACTTTCTAACCACTATCGCCCGTTGACTGCGATCCCTCACACCACCGTCACCAGACTAGGTCTTTCTGACCTTAGTTGCCCACCAACTATGGTCTCGCCGACCAAACAAACACGCCATTAGTGACTTTTTTTCAATTTCCATAACTAAATGCACTTTATATGATATATATTTATTACATCAAGTCAAGGCCTTCCCACAAGGAAGAGCCTCATTTGTATTCGACAACAAATACTAGTGGATTCATTTAAACCGGACCATGCCCTGTGGCTTTTCCCTTTTCATAGTTTTTCTCGTAAAATTTTTGGTGTATCTTATAAATGCTACACCCTCTCTCTTATCTGATTGTGTGCTTGATCTTCATACAAAGCTAAGAAGTTAAACTTTATATTTATCTACCGTCGTGAATATTCTAGGACGCAACAGTTGTTAAGGATGAGATTTAATCAATATTTTCTAAAATAAAAAGGGACCCAAGAAAGAAGAGAAACTTGAGTTCTCTTGCCACCAGACCCCTCGAACACCACTAGACTTCCACCGAGCAACCGACCGACGCCGAACTTCTGCCTGACAACCGACCGACGCCGGACTTCTGCCCAACCACCAACTAACGATGGACTTCTGCCAGGCTGCCAATTGAAGCCGGATTTATGCCTAACCACTAAACGTCGCTAAATTTTCGATCTCTGTCCCAGCCAACTACGGTTCTTCAGACCTTCGTCGCTAGACAACAGTTTTTCTGACAACTAGCACCCACCGACTACGGTCCTCTTTACCTATGTCGCCAAACAATTGTCTTTTTAACTAATGTTGCCCGCCGACTACAATCCCTTCGACCACCGTCACGAGACTAGGTCTTTCTAATCTCTGTCACCCTCCAACTATGATTCTGTCGACCAAACAAATATGTCAATAGTGATTCTCTCAATTCCCATCATGTAATACACTTTATATGATGTATATTTATTACATCAAGTCAAGGTCTTCCCCCAAGGAAGAGCCTCATTTGTAATCGAATGGAAATACTAGTGGATTCATTCAAAATGGGTCAGGCCCTCTAGTTTTTTTCCATTTTCAAGGTTTTCCACATAAAAATCTTTGTCTCTTA
Source organism: Dendrobium catenatum (assembly GCF_001605985.2). NCBI lineage: Eukaryota > Viridiplantae > Streptophyta > Magnoliopsida > Asparagales > Orchidaceae > Dendrobium > Dendrobium catenatum. The sequence continues at coordinate 231,949 of NW_021369505.1, forward strand.
TAAATGTTACACCTTCTCTCTTATCTGATTGTGTGATGAATCTTCGTACAAAGCTAAGAAGTTAAACTTTATATTTCTTTACCGCTGCGAATATTTCAGGACGCAACAGTTATTAAGGAGGATATTTAATCAATATTTTCTAAAATGAAAAGAGACAGAAGCAAGAAGAGAAGAAAGAGAATGACGAAGAAAAACTTGAGTTCTCTTGCCACTAGACTCCTCCTCAACCACCGCCGAACTTTCACCCGACAGCCGACCGATGCCAAACTTCTGCCCAACCGCTAACTAACGTCTGACTTCCCTCAGTCCGTCAATTGAAGCTTTATTCCCGCCCAACTGCTAAATGTCGTTGGATTTCCGATCTTTGTCGCCAGCCAACTATAGTCCTTCCGACCTTCATTGCCAGATAATATTCTTTTTGATAACTATCGTCCATCGACTATAATCCTTCTGACCTCCGTCACTAGACAACAATCTTTCGGATCACTATCACCCACCGACTACGGTCCCTCCGACCACCGTCACCAGACTAAATCTTTCTGACCTCCGACGACCGCTAACTATGTTCCCACATACCAAACAAACATGTAAATAGTGATTCTTTCAATTCCCAACATGTAATGCACTATATATGATGTATATTTATTATATCAAGTCAAGACCTTCCCCCAAGGAAGAGTCTCATTCGTAATCGACTGCAAATACTAGTGAATTCATTCAAACTGGGTAAAGCCTTTTGAGTTGTTCCCTTTTCAAAAAATTTCATGTAAAATATTGATGTCTCTTATAAATGTTACACTCTTTTATCTAATTGTGTGTAGAATCTTCATACAAAACTAAGAAGTTAAACTTTATATTTCTCTACCACCACGAATATTCCAGGACACAACAGTTGTAAAGGATACTTTATCAATATTTTCTAAAATGAAAAGAACATCATATTTAACAAAAGAAAACGGTTTGAATATTCTTAATCAAGATGATTTTATATTCATTTAGCTTATTTTTAAATAAATGTAATATAAAATTAGATATATATTATGCTAATTAAATTTAACTTAAACGAGAAATAATTATATTTAAAATTATAAAAAGAATCTTCATTTTATATGAAACATTTATTTACAATTTCTTAGAGACTATATTTTTACATTTCTTGAGCTTTCATTTGTACTATACTTAATGTATTTAGTTCTTAAAAATTAATGTCAATTTATATATAATATGTTTTAGAGAAATCATATATATACACACATCATATGATTTCACTAATACATTAATTTATTTTATATTAAATTTCAAAAGAAACATATTTAAAAAAAAAAAAGATAGATTACAACTTACAAACCCATTGCAAAAATATGTAATCATTGATATTTTTATAGTAGAATTTGATTTCATTAAGAAAATTGAGCATTTTTGTAAGCAATATAAGTATAGAAAAATCATGACAAATGGAGTTTTTAAAGGGGTCCAAAGAATTATACAACACACATAAATATAGTTTGTCTCATGCTATAACTTAGTCATAAAAAACCAAATAGCATCATTTTCATAAAATTTGACAAAGAAAAAGAGATTCCAATTAAAAATCAAATATCTATTAATTACCTATCATAACACAGTTGTTGCAAGAATAAGTAAAATTTTAAAGAGCAATAATCATAATCAAAATATAATTAACATAATTTCCAAAATGAATATATAAAGCAATTGCAACATAATTAGCCATCATATTTTTTAACAACATATGATGCAAAATATTATTAAAAATATATAAATCATAAACTAAATCTAAAAGCTACAATTAAATGTTAAGAATAATAAATAAGTAATAATTACATTAAAGTTTCATTTGGGACAGCCTTTTACTACTTCATAAAACAACTTTTTAGTACAATTTTTTTTTTTTACTAAAAAGCTACTTTAAAAACAGTAAAAGAAAGCAGTCCCAAATGAAATCTAAATTTATTATGACTGAAAAAGATAAGGTGGATCAAGTTAATTGAATCACTGTAAACATTTGTTTTTCAACCTTGGTGAAGAGATTGAGCCTTAGTTTGAGAAAGCTTTCTTACTATTTTTAAAGTAATTTTTAAGTACAAAAAATTTTTGAAGTAAAAATTTTGTACTAAAAATTTATTTTAAAAAATAATAAAAAAGCTATCCCAAATAAAGCCTAAATTAACCATCTACAAACACACTGATTAATTAAATGTATGGGAATTTTCATGATATCATGTGATGTTAAAATTTTTTAAGAAAATAAAAAAAAATCACTTTCCAGCTCAAACAAAGAAAAGAAAATAGAAAAAGAAAAATATGTTAAAATATTCTGATATACATTATATCAAAATGAATTTAAAAATAATTATATATTTTTTAGATTAGCACTGTAAATGAAATTTTCATATTATACTAATTTTAAAATAAATCTGATGACTTTAAAGCTCATTCTATTATAATTTTAATCAGAATATTCTAACAAAATTTAATTTTTATTAATGAAAATATATGGTATTAGGTTTAAATCACGCTCATAACAATTTTCAGAGAATAAAGCAAACAAATTTTGTCATAAAAAATGCAGATAATAAGAAAATATGTCAAAGAAGTACTAGTTTGTAGAACAAATCCAAAAAGAGTAATGGATCTTTACCCAGGAACATATAGCTCTGCAGACAAAGATCACAAATATTTTCTTGCCAGAGCTCGAACTTTGGTATCAAAATGAGATGATGTGATGCGAGAGCCCGGCAAATAGAGAGGATTCAAGAGAATCTGCAGAAATCTCAGATGAAAAACAGTCAGACAAGTGCAGGAAGTAACACTGGCAAGCTGAAAAAGAACAATCCATCAGCCTGAAGCGTAATAGTGGAAATACATATTTTGTTTTGGAAAATGATGATTATATTTTTTGGATTAATTCTTCTGTGCGGACGCCGAACGTCGTTCGGAGACCAACCATAATGTGCCACGTCACCCCTGTGCTCGGTAACGCGGCTTGGTACTGCTCGATACCACGGTTTTGTACCGCTGATGTGGCGCGTTTTAGTTGATCTCCGGATGACATTTTGAATCCGGTCTCCGTGCAGAATAATGAAATAATTTGAGAGTTTTTTAGAAGAATTTTGAAAATTGAAATCAATATCAAGCAACAGATTGAGCCCTGATAAATAAAAAATCCCCAACTGTTACCACAGCTGATAATTCCACTATTTATTGTTCTAAATAGTAATCAACAAAAAATTGTTTTGCTGGTTTTGGAATGACAACAAAAAATATATATTATGTAGTTTTAGGCTTTGTTTGGGACGGCTTTTTTTTTGCTTCTTAAAGCAGATTTTTAGTACAAAATTAAAATTTTTGTATTAAAAAGGTACTTTAAGAAGCAGAAAAAAAAGTCATCCCAAACGAAGCCTTAATTAGGATATTGCGTCAATAATATAGTTAGTAGAAGCATACAACTCATATTAGATGATTTTATAATAAACTAAAATCATCCTTTGTTCTTGGGTAAAAAACAAGATCAAATTTGTTGCAAATTTTGCTCTTAAAGATTAGCTCCAATTCAAAATTTTGAAACAACATTTGATTTAAATTTTAACTCTCACAAATAGAAGAAAGAAAAAAGTAGGAGTGTGCTTGAAGGTTGTAACTAGCTGTTGCTGAGAAGCAAAAAGAAGGCGATGGGAATACAGAAAGACTATTATTGAAAAGTCTTTGGGAAAAAAAAAATTCTGACAGGACAGATATCAGTATTTCAAAGATATCAAGAATCTGTGTCTTGTGGGATACTCTATAGGTCGAAGACCTTTTTATGAAGCGCTGCTGGGGGCGATTAACAAAACGTGGAGTCTTAAAGGTTCGGTTCAGCTACTATCCCTTAGCGATGGTTTTTTTCTTATTTGCTTCACATGCACCGAAGATTATGACATGGTTTGGTCGCGGGGAGTCTGGTTCCTGCTGGGTAGACCTTTTATTCTTCAAAAATGGCACCCCAAATTCAAGCCTACGAGAGACAACTTTGCTTCTGTTCCGATTTGGGTCAAGATACATGATCTTCCCCTTGCATGCTGGAATTCGGAGGGGATTTCAAGGATTGCAAGCAAAATTGGTATACCCCTAGCTGCTGATAATCTGACTGAGCAGAAGACAAGGTTAACTTTTGCTAGGATTTGCGTTCTGGTTGACTGCAATGCTACATACCCGGAAGAAATCAAAGTTTCTTTGGATGGTGATGTGGTTTGCTTGAAGATTCAATATGAATGGAGACCTTCCCCATGCGAACACTGTAAGTCTCTTATGCATTACTCCTCTTTCTGCCCTTCTAAACCGGAACCGCTTGGAGATAAGGTGAATGCGGCTGTCAACACTCATCCCCGTGGGAGAAGTTTTAGCAGAAAACCTTATAACAGGCACTCCTCCTCCACTAAAAACGTCTCAAGACCTCCTAGCAGGGACCCTCATATACCTCATCCTCCCACTCTCCCCCCCTCTTCCACTGTCTTGGTTTCTCACAACATCAACAGCATTGGCCAACCTCTCCTCTATCAACCTCATTCCCCGCCACCTCCTACTGCCCAAGTGCCTGATTTTAACAATGTGGTCTCTGTCGAAAAACCCAATTCTATTCCTTCTGAAAATGTTCCCAATAACATAGTCATTCCGAACCTTAACTCCCCTAATGAGGAGGATGTGGCCTCCACTTCCTCCTGCCCGTCACACTCTCATGGTATCCAGAAAGTTTTCGAGGTGAAGATTAATTCCCCCAACAAGTTTGATCTGTTAAATGTGGAGGAGGAAGGCTCTTCTATTCCTGAAGAGTCTTCTAAAGATATTGAGGTTCGTGATGATTGGAGTCATAAACAGAAGCCGAATGACAAACCAAAGTCAAATAATTCTGCCGCGTCCAAGAAAACTGCTAAGGGAAAGCAGGCCAAAAAATCCCAATCTTCAAAATCCTAATGTTCCTTCCCAATTTTGCAGCTTGGAACATTAGGGGATTTAACCGACCAGACAAAGTCCTTTGCTGCAAGCGTTTTGTTATCTCTTTTAATCTTGACATGTTATGCATTTTGGAGAATAGAATTCACGTGAATTCTCTTCTTGATCCTTTTTTTGAGCAAACTCACTCCATTTTTTTAAATGAAAAGAGCAGTCATAATTTCAATCTGAATGCCTCGGGAAGAATCTGGATCAAATGGAATTCCGCAAAAATGGATTTTTGTCCCATCCACATCTCTTCCCAACTCATCACTGGCACTGTTTCTGTTGCTGGTCACCCTCTGTTTCAAATGTCTGTTATATACGCCTCCAATAGTGCTCGAGAAAGGAAAGATTTGTGGAGTTCTCTTGTGCAATCTCCTCCTGCTGCTAGCACTCCTTGGGTGCTGCTTGGTGACTTCAATTGTTGCCGTTATGCCTCTGAGAAGTTGGGGGGTTCCCCTCTTAACCATTCTGCTCTCTATGATATTAACAACATGATTTTTATTAATAGTCTCATGGATTTGAATACTGTTGGCAACAAATTCACCTGGTTCAATAATCGGCTCGACTCTCCCATACACATCAAACTTGACAGAATTCTGGTGAATGACAAATGGCTGGAGGCTTTTCCTGATTCCTACGGGTCTGTTCAGAGCCCTTCTTGCTCTGACCATTGTCCGATTATTTTGCACTCTGGTATGATCTTTCAATCTCGGCACAGATTTCTTTTTAAAAATTATTGGTCTAAGATTGATAGGTACTGGTTCATTCTCCTGGATGCCTTCTCTATTCCAATTTCTGGAAATCCCCTCTCTCATCTATGCCACACTCTTAAATTGATTAAATCTCGCATCAAGAAGGAGTCTTGGTCGAGCTTTAGTTCTGTTTCTAGGCATATGGATTCTTTGCTCAATTCACAAAGAGATATCCTGGAGAAATTGCATGCTGACCCAACAAATCATTCATATAACGCTTCTATTAAAGCTATTAATGCCAGTATTGTGGAATTCAATGCCATTCATGCTTCGTGGATCATTCAAAGGGCAAAAGTGAATTGGTTAAAACATGGAGAGGATGATCTCAAATTTTTATATGGTAAAATTAGGTGTAGGAGGAGTACCAACAAGTCGGTGGCTAACTTGCTTGCTTCGTCTCCTCTTTCATCTAGGACTGATGTTATATCCACTATCACTCAATATTTTCATACATTGTTTAATCCGTCTCCCCCTCCTATTCAAACTTTGGACGGATTTCCTGCTGGTAATGTGATTTCTGCCTCCTCTGCCAATGTGATTTCATCATTTGTGACTAATGATGAAATCAAAGCTGCTGTTTTTGGGGGCTCCTCCTCCTCTGCCCCGGGGCCCGATGGTTTTAATTTCCATTTTTTCAAAACTGGATGGCATATTGTGGGTCCGCATGTGTGTAGTGCAATTAAATCTTTCTTTTCTAAAGGGTATATTCCATCTGGTGTTAAAGCTACTGCTCTCACTTTAGTCCCCAAGCACTCCAATGCCACTAATATTACTGACTATAGACCTATTGCATTATGTAATGTTGTCTATAAGATTATTGCTAAAGTGATTGCTACTAGACTCAAATTGCTTATGCCCAGCATTATCAATCAAGCCCAGTCTGGTTTTGTGAAATCTAGAATTTCTACTGATAATGTTTTGCTTGCCAGTGAGATTCTTGCTTCTGCCAGTAAGAGGGGTGGTATTCATATGTTCTGTGCTAAACTTGATATCAGAAAGGCATTTGATACTGTTTCGAGAGATTTTGTTCTCGCTAGGCTGGTCCAAAAAGGTTTCCCTGACCTTCTTGTGAATTGGATCAGGATGTGTATCACTAATGTCAACTATTCTGTTGTGCTTAATGGTGCTTTGGAGGGCTATTTTTCTTCTTCTGCTGGCTTGAGACAAGGTTGTCCGTTGAGTCCCTATCTTTTTTGTGTGGTCATGGATGCTCTTTCCAACCTTTTAGAGGTTAGAGGTTTTAAATGTATTACTGCTGGGAATTTTTCTCTAACCCACCTTTTATATGCTGATGACGTTCTGATATTTGGAGAAGCTTCTATTCAAAATTGCCAAAATCTTGCTTGCATCCTTAATGATTTTGCCAATGCTACTGGACTGCACATTAACTTTGAAAAAAGTGCTATCATGTTCCCTAAGCAGCTAGTGAATCGACAAGTCTTTTGTAATATCTTATCTATTTACAATATTGCTCAGAAGATCACTTACCTGGGGATTCCATTGTCTTTCCATAGACTCAAGATTGAAGACTTTATTCCTTTAGTGGATAGTATCTACAAAAAAATGAATGGTTGGAAGGCAAACTTGCTTTCCTTTGCCGGTAGACTTCAATATCTCAAGTTCACTATCCAGAACTCTATTGCTTATTGGATTCGAGGTGCTATCTTACCCAAAACCATTTATAAATTCTTAAAGAAAGCTAGCTCTCGTTTTCTTTTCTTTGGTGACATCTCTCAAGGCAGGAAGCTTCATATGGTTTCTTGGGATGTCATTTGTCGTCCCAAGAATAAGGGTGGTTTGGGTGTTACTTCTTTTAATGCCTTGCAATTTGGTTTCAACTGCTCTCTTATATTTAGGATGTATAACTCATCCTCCCCTCTCTCCTCCTGGTTGTTAAGTAAATATTCATCTCCCTGGCAGCGTCCTCACTCTTCTGCCTCAAATTTCTGGAAGTCTGTTTGTAAGACGGCTACTGATGCTAAAGCTTGTTTTGGTTTTAGAATTACAAAGCATTCCCCCATCTCTTTCTTACGGGATCACTGGTGTTTCAATCTTACTCTTGAGGAATTTTTGGGTTATGCTATTAATTATCCCGATTGTGCTCTGGGTTCCTTCTTTAAGGATAACAATTGGATTCTCCCAAACTTTCTGCCAGATCAAATTAAAAACCTTTTTCTGCACTGCAACGACAATGAGGATTCCTGTATTTTTTGGAAAAATGGTATCTCTCCTAAATTCAAAGCCTTTGTGGATGAATTTTATATTGATTTGCCTAGCTGTAGACTGGGCAAAAATCGGTTTGTGGCATAAGATTTGGTTTAAAGCATAATGTCTATGTGTGGATGGCTCTTGTGGGAGGCCTTAAAACTGCTGACGCTCTTCGTTATAGGCAATTGGTGCCAGTAGGTGCAGTTTATGTATGAGTTAAGATGAAGACGGTTAATCATCTTTTCTTGAATGCACGCATCTATTCTCTGTGCTTAATGATACTGATACCCAAAAGGGCCTCTAGGGGTCTTCTTACTTAGACCACCTTGCTGGCATTTGTTTTAGTTTGGGTTTATGAATATCTTCAGGAGGCAAAGTTTTGGTTGAAAAAAATTTCATAAGTTTTTGATACTGCTGTTGCTGTTATTACCTTGGAAGGTAAAGAAATTCTAGAAGGTTTGGGGGTAATTTTTTCAAAACTCTAACTTCTCTTTCATCTGCTCATTTAAAAGAGTTGCTATGGAAAAAATTTATCTTGGGAAAGAGTCTTTCCGTTTCCTGCTGGAAATGTTAATATCTGGAGTTGTTTTGTACCTGGGATGGATGTGGAGCTGGGACGTATTACTCATTGCGCTGCTGGTGGGCTTTCTGTGCTTTCTTGGCTTCTCACAGATTGCGGGACATGCGGGCCAGATCACACAAATTGCACCAGCATTTGGCTCCCTCCTGCATCGGTATTAATTCGTGTCTGCAAAACAGAATTAGCATCACGGCTCGGAAGCGAACGTGGATGCCACAGGAGATCACCCGTGAACAAGGTTGCAGATCCCGTGGAGCGGCCTCGGGCAACCCGGGAATTCTCTTTCCAAACGTTTAATCTTGAGTCCAGTCTTCAATTGCTTGGAGCTGGTTGCTGTTTGATTCACTGCGAGGTTTTGGCGCTTCTGGGAGTTGGATCCTCTGCTTGGGTTTCTCTTCTTCAGCATTTTTTGGGTTTCGTGCTGACCGGATCTCTTCACAATTTTTGTCTTTATACACATTTTTTGGCTTTTATACTGATTTTTGTGGAGTATGGGTGGTATAGTTGTCCTTTTTTTACTGTTTTGCATTCATAAGCTTTGTTATTTTGCTTATGTTGGTTCTTTCTTGTAAATCTCTTCTTTTTTAAGCAGAGTATATAAATGGGCTCATAGGCCTCCAATTTCCCCAAAAAAAAAAAAAAATTAGCTTTTTGTATAGTGAAAACATTATCCAAATAGGGCTGGTTGCAATCCAAAAAAAGATAAAAGCTTTTAAAAAAAGCTGCCTAAAATATGACCTTATAGGCCAGAATTAAGTAATTATGCTGATATAATTATTAAGGAATTTGTTTGGGAAATAATTAAATTGTATTATTAATTATAGATTGCATAAAATTTAATTTTTCCTATTGATATACTAGTTTTTCGTTGTACTAAAAAAAATATAGAAGATAGTATTCTACAAATATTAAATTTAAAATTTTACAATGTTCTCCATAAAAGTAATAAGAAAAATCATAAAATATATTGGTGCTAAAAAATTGATTTAGAAAAACTGGCCAAAAGGAAGCACTTAGCATGAGTAAGAAATATTAGAATCTTGAGATGTGAGTTTTCTTGTATTTGAAAGTATATAATAAACGATTTAAATATTTTTTAACTGATACAATCAATAAATTATTTGATATTTTATAAAAAGGTTAAGAAAAAATCAAAAATTCACATTTCTTTTAATTTTACACACACATACAATAAAAATAGCAAATAAAAAACGGGTCTAAATAGAAACATATATACAAGACTAAGGTTGTGAAAATCGGACGGATAATAAATCGGTTGAAGGAATGCTTCACGGTATGCAATCGTTCTACTAGTCCGAATCCGGGGTGAATATCGGTTGAGATAAGAATAAAAATTTTTGATGAGCAATAAAATCGTATAGTATTTATATAAAGTTTTATTAAAAATAAAATTGAATTCACACATTACTAATATATTAATATAATTTTAAATTTAAACAACTATTCAATATTTAAAAATTTAAATTAAATTTTAGACAAAAAAATTAACTCGCAAATGAAATTAAATAAGTTTAATAATAAATTATTATTATTTATGTTATATTAAATTATATATATTGTTTAATAATTTATAATTATATATATTACAAATTATTATATATTTATATTTATAAATTATTGAGATTAAATTAATAATCAAATATTATTTATTAATAAATTAAATTAATTTTTTTTATTGTACATAAAAAAAAATGTAGAATTTTAATTTATTTAATAATATATATGATTAAAAAATAAAATATATTTACATCATAAAAAGTTTTATTTAAAAAAATTAATTTTAAAATGAGATAATGTATGTTTGTAAAACCTAAACGTTAAGACTTAAACGATAGAAAGAAAATAAGAAGCATTAGTTTTTTAGGTCTCACAATAGACTTGCAAGACTTAATTTTTTTAATAAATGTTTTTACCTTTATAATTGGGTTTTTAAGGCTTGAAAGAAAGTAGTATATTATGTAAAGTGATAAAAACTTTGTGAAATGCTATGGTTGGAATATTTAATTTAAAATTAAAATTATGAATATATATTATATAATATTTAAAATCATTTGCATATTAAAAAATGGAAAAGTTGAACGCGACCGGTTCGAAGAAATCGTCACGGGTTCAATGATTTCCGGTTGAAACCGGCGGTTTTGTCCAGGCATTTTGGTTGTTTTAGATGCATAACCGGTTCTTAGCATGAACCCGACCGACGCATAAGAATCGGTTCATGGTTGAATCGGATCGGACGCGCCAGTCGGGTCCGATTTTTAAAACATTGATCCAAACTCCTATAACATGAACTAAAACAAAATTCTCAAGAAATAAATCAAAAAAAAAAAATTAAAATATTTTATTAGATTTAATAGACTAAAAACGATCGCAAATAACTAAAAAGGGTTGAAAATCGACCCGAACAATGAATCGGAAGAAGAAGAGGTTCAACGTTCAATCAGGTTGAATCGGGGTCGAAACTGGATGACATAATAAATAATAATATTATCAAAAATAATAAAATGTATGATATAATTTTCTTCTAATACATTTCAACTCTAACCATTACATTTTCATATATACACTACTCATAATATAATATAACATCATTAAGTTGGTAATATAAAAAACTAACTACACAATATACATGTTGCATAAGCCAAATCAATAAAACATAAACAAATATTTCAATAAATAGTTAAATAATAACTCACCAAAATGACAGACCTATGTGAGCTACCAGGTTCCCACACGAGGTTGTCTGTGCAATTCCGCTGGCACCGGTTCCCGCACAGGATTACCAAATGAACATTAAATTGGGGAGATTGCATCCTTTTGTGCGAAAACTATTGTGTTTTGGGTGTTGAGTGAATGCAGAACCAGCTTCTTCTCTGGAAATCTCTAACATCGTGAAAAACAATAATTAAAAATGGAACGAGCAAAAGAATTTTTTAGATTATAATAATTTCTATCTCCAATTAGTGAAGCTCTGAAAATAAATAAATATTAAATGTACTCATCATAATTGTACACATAATATAAAGTAAATTAAAAAAAAAAACAATAATTATCAATATTGTGAATAATTTACACTAACTTGATCATAAAAAAGATAACACATTCATAAATATATATAAAAAGAGAGTTACTAATGTTCTCTTTATTAAGTTCAATAAAAATTTAATAATTTATACAAAATGAAAATCAAATATCTCCCTAATTTGCATCGTAAAAGCTATCCTCAAAGTTGATATCATCATATATTCGTTTCAGACCAAAATCTGCAGCCAACAATGCACCTAAATCATTGAAGTCAATTGCAAATATAAGAAATATTAAAACACCGACACGGAAGAAAAGAGAAAACAAAAGGAAATAAACATGAAATTACCTCTAGTGCAATATAATCTCCTTTGTAGGATGGGAGTTTTATCACACTAGTATAATACACAAACAACAATAACTATATTCACTACAACACATTGATTCGTGTTAGTTTCCATAAAATAAAAAGCACTACTCTTTCATAGCCGGCCAACCAAAAACAGTTCCTAACCAATATATTGTAACAATACTGACATCTTCTAATCATGAATATGATCATGGATGAAATAAAAATAATAATTCAACACATTCCTTTAATTTGCAACTTATTCTCTTATTAAGTTGTTCTATTATTCTTCTGTTATGAGTATCAAGAGCCCAGGACGCCATTCCACAACAATCTAATGACTATCAAAAAATATCATTCATATCTTCACCTCTACCCCACTTCCATCCTGTTTGAGAGCCTCAATGGCAGAATTATTCTATTACTATCTCCATTAAAAATTAATATCTCATATCGCAAATCTCAATCTATTGTTACAATTATATCAAACTTACGCAATAGAGAATTATAGCTAAATAAATGGCACTTCCAAATTTCAAAGCTCTTCACTACATAACGGTTTCGACGGGTATCTCACAGGCACCTTCCAATTCTGTACACGCCACAAGCTCCTCTGCGATATGACACTAAGATGTGGAAGCATGATAGAAATTAGTCAGAAACTATTAAAATTATATTGCTTTGTCTATCAACACAATATGTCCATTAGTGCTATCAGAGTATATTCTGCATCTTATATAACAAAACTTCATCAGAAATATGGACAACCCTTAAAACATTCGCTGCACCAACAAACCAATAACTAAGAGTCATTCAACACTGAAAATGAACTCCACCAATAAAATACAGATGGCGTGTTCAAACCGTCACCCAATATCATTGCTCATATAAAATATTGAGGTAGACAACATCAGCTGCTAGCCAGAATCTAACATTGTATATGAGGATATCATCCTCTAAAAAAAATCCATAAATGGATTGCCCTCCACTTACAGTTCACTTCACCCTGATCGGCCTAGGGATCCTATTAACTCCTCTTATGCAGTTAGGAATAATCCATAATCCAATTCATGAAATACAGAATGACTCCAAACTCCCATCGATCATCTGGCACTGCTACACACTCTTGTGGTCAATATAACCGCAATAAGTGCGATCTTACACACTCATATAATAAGACAATCTAAGCGATAGAGGTATCTCCTTAAAATTCAATGGCGCGCACCACCAGATGATCCTCGACAATCTCACGCCAACAACCTTCGAAAGAGAACCAATCTGTTCAATTGTGGAAAATCCGGTCACATAGCCCTTTCATGCTGGCATAGAAAAAACCTGATGAATAGATTCCAACTACTTCATCCTACATGGCAGCCAACACCTTATCATTGGTTTATAGACTCCATCGCATATGCTTAACTAGACTTCATACCCATACAACACCACAGGCAAGAAGCATCTTACGACTCCTCATAATCCACCCGTAAGCTTCAACTAGCACATATTCTGCTTCACGTCCGTTTCACTTAAACATAATCTTCTATCTATTTCTAAACTCAAGTATGATAGTAATTGCTTTAAATTTATTTTGATGTCAAATGGATTCATAATAGGATATACTGTGACAACACATATTACTTCAATGGGACGCAGTCGTGATAAAATCTACCCAATACAGTAC
>NW_021369505.1:245652-249324 GCF_001605985.2 Dendrobium catenatum
GAATTCCTTTTGATTTGTATGCATTAAATAGTTTATTTTTCTAAGGTTTGGGTATCTTGAATTTGGCTGAAATTTGAGATATCTTAGAATTAGGTTTTCTTTGGGCTTTAGCGGCGTCTAGAGATTTGGGAGAGATCGATCCTCCTCTCGAATTGAGGATCAATTGTATCTTTCTATTTTATTCATCGTCTAGTGGAATACAAGCTTTTCTTTGAGTTTTCTCACAGATTTTCCTTGGATTAGTGCTGTTTTTCTGCTGTAAACAGCAGAGTTCTGCTGTTTTCTGTTCTAGACAGCAATATTTTCACTGTTTGATCTCCGATTTGGATTAGGGTTGCTTGCGAATTCAAGTATTACCTTAGGGTTACTTGCGAACTCAAGTATTTCCTATAATTATTCTCCATATATATGGTTCTTCCTACTTGATATGTTTGACAATATCAAACAAAATACAAAATCAACGTGTCAATTATCATGCAGATGAAGAATCTTATTAAAAAAGAAAAACGGAAAGTAGAAAGACTTCTTTGAGTATCTAAAAAAAAACCCGAACATGCCTTAAATATCAATTGTTTCGTATCTCTTTGTGAACTACTGGTACAAGATATTAAGAAATTTTCTTATTAGTTTAACTTAAGAGAAATGAAGCTTCTTTTTGTGGTGAAATTTCAGTGACAAGTTTATAGAGAAGTGCTTTCTTGTGACCTATTTGTTTCAACACGGACATGGATTTTTTATGGTGGTTTGGTTCCTCTTTATTTTGGTCAAATAACATAAATCCTGATGCCTTTTTATAGTACTTTCTTTCTTCTATATTATTTTGCTCTAACTAGCCATTTCCGCATAAAAAATAGCCTTTTCCTAACAACTAGAATGTAACATGGAAATAAAAAGTAATTGCAAAAGTGTTGGCAATGTGACAATGCTTTTTTTTTAATAGGCCAAAAATTTAATGTAGTGTCGGGTTAACAATCAAGGGGTTCTTAATTTAGTATTTAGTTGTGATAATTTCAAAAAAAATTGAGTGTGGAAAAATAAGAAAGGATGGCAATACGAAGAAGAAAAACAAATAGAGAACGGAGAAAGCAGCAATCTGTGAAGCAGAAGATCAAAAGATCATGGGACTAGAGGAATTGAAGGGAAGGAGAGAAGGAGAAGAAAAAGAACAAACAGAAGGAGAATGGAAGGGCTAAGAAGGCAGAAGCAATGAGAATGATGAAAGGAAAAAAGATCAAAGGAAGACGAAAGAGGTTAAACAAGAGAATAAATAAGGACATAGATTAAAATGAGAGAGAAGAGAGATTGGGTAGACTCGAGAGGCAAGCAAGACAAAAGACGGAGACAACCAAGAGGTAGAGAGAGAGCTGGGAGGTATAGTTGAGCAATTCAAACCAAGATTTTTCATTCATTGCATAAAAGTTAGCCATAGGATCCTTTTTATAAAAGAAAAAAACCTTGATATAATTACAAATTGTTTCAGCAGTTGAGTTGACTTGGACTTTACTTCTACTAATGAGGGGTCCTCTATATGACCAATTATTGTAGTCCCTTCGTTCATCATAAACTGATTTTTCATGGTCACCATTAAAGTTTATTTTGAAAATATTATTATTATTAGTAGAAGTCTTGCAAAGAGGGCAGTGAGTAAAGCAAAAGGTATAGGCTTTTGATGATTTATATAATAGATTTGGTAATAAGAAAGTATAGAAGGAGATATAAAATTAGTTGAGGAAAGAAATAAGAGATCTAAATATTTCAATCAAATTAAATAAACTTAAACTGAAGATAATAGGATTTTGATTAAATATGAAGATCTTACTTTGAAAATTAACTGGAAATGAGTTCGAGAAAGAAATTATTTTGAAAAAGTCTATCAAACAATATAGTGAAATATTTTGGGGAGTGATGATAGATCTTTTTTTTTTTTTTTGTTTCATTCTCATCCAACAAATAGAATTTGAAATCTCCTATCCCCCAGAATATCATCATTCAAACTCCTCCAATCAAAGTCATAAAATTGTTGTAGGAGTCTCCAAGATGATAAGAGCTACCAAAACATGTGGCTACACCAACAGAGAAATTGAGAGAAACATAAAAACCCTGGGGATAGCCAAAGATGAGATGACAGAGAAATTGGGATCGAGGAGAGGGAAATCTAAAAAGAGCTCCCCACGAGAGACAATGATACAAGCGACAAAGAGCTTGAGAGAGGGAATGTAAATGAAGATAGGAGGGGAAAGCAGCAATCAGCAAGAGAGGAGAACAACAAGGAGGTCGTCCTGGATGACTCGCCATTATCCATCAAAAGAGGGCACAACTAATATTTTTCAATGATGAAAATGCAGTGATGCCTTCTGCAACAAGATAGGACTTATGAAACTGTACCGCAACGCTACATGCAAGAACAATGTGACAGATGTGCAGCGAGGAACGAACAATCACATGAGATCACCCACGAACAACCACGCTCAGGCAAAGAAGTGAAATGCGTACACCCACTAGGGCGAGAGATAATATGTGTCAAATGAATAATGAGTGAGGATCTAAGAATGGAGTTAGATCTAAAAAAGATGTATAAAAATAAAGATTTAGGTCCAAATGAAATACCTATTAAGATTTCTATAGTTATAGACGGATATTATAGTGATTTAGTAAATAAACTTGTTCAATATAATTAGAAGAATAAAAACAAGCCAAATGATTAGACAGAAAGCATTTTAATAACACTATTTCAGAAATATATATATATTCAACAGTGCGCTAAATATATGATGTAGACAAAAAGGGGGTCAACTCATGTCCAAAATAAATCAATTTTGGCCTCCCTCGAGTTTACAAGCTCAATCAAAATTGAGCTGAAATTTTAGCTCATTTATAAGCTGGTCTTTAGTTCACTTATTAAACTAAGGGTTAGCTCATTATTAGCTAAATTTTAGTTCATAGTTATCTTTTATTTAATGTACTTTTTATTATAATTTTTAATATCTTCATTTAAGTTGTCTCTTAGGTTTCCAAAAGGGCTTTTGGAATCCCAAGAAGTTGTTTGGTTTCCAATGTGTGACTCCTTGGCTTCCACCATGGGCTTTAGTTTTTTTTGTGCCTTTGCCCCTTGGAATTTCGGCCGGCTGCTGGTTTTCTGAGCCTGGGATGTTTCCTGTGGCTGTGGCGCCTTGGTTCCGTGCGGCCTCCTTGTCTCCCGCGGCTGCTCCTTCGGTTCCTGGGCTTGGGCAGTTTTCTGTGATTAGCATGGGGGGATTTCCATGCTTGTGATGTTTAGGTTCTTGTGAAAATTGATGTTGTGTGTCCTTTTGTATTCCCCTTTCATACCTATATATATGAGGGGCTTGTAATGTTTTTAAATAGTGAATGATATGTGATTTTTGGAAATGTAAACCTGCGGGTTTCATGGAAAAGCTTGCGAGCTTTGTCTGTCTTCTTTCTCATCCCCTCCGAAAATCTTGCGAACTCTTTCCAACCTTTCGTCTTGGCTTCTAACCACTTTCGTCTCTCCGCAATGCCGCTCCATCTGTATCTTTCGTCTCTAAGTAAAGCAACTTTAGGGTGTCTTCAATTTTCGATTCGAGTTTGTTAGATCGTCATTTGTAGTCTTTTAATTTCTTCTTTTTAGTTTAATTTGAAATGTAAGAGTTTGTTCTTCCTCATCTTAGTCGC
>NW_021369505.1:249630-318034 GCF_001605985.2 Dendrobium catenatum
CCCTCGAGTTTACAAGCTCAATCAAAATTGAGCTGAAATTTTAGCTCATTTATGAGCTGGTCTTTAGTTCACTTATTGAACTAAGGGTTAGTTCATTATTAGCTAAGTTTTAGTTCATAGTTATCTTTTATTTAATGTACTTTTTATTATAGTTTTTAATATCTTCATTTAAGTTGTCTCTTGGGTTTCCAAAAGGGCTTTTGGAATCCCAAGAAGTTGTTTGGTTTTCCCATGTGTGGCTCCTTGGCTTCCACCATGGGCTTTAGTTTTTTTTGTGCCTTTGCCCCTTGGAATTCCGGCCAGCTGCTGGTTTTTCGAGCCTGGGATGTTTCCCGTGGCTGTGGCGCCTTGGTTCCGTGTAGCCTCCTTGTCTCCCGCGGCTGCTCCTTCGGTTCCTGGATTTGGGCGGTTTTCCGTGATTAGCATGTGGGGATTTCCATGCTTGTGATGTTTAGGTTCTTGTGAAAATTAATGTTGCGTGTCCTTTTGTATTCCCCTTTCATACCTATATATATGAGGGGCTTGTAATGTTTTAAAATAGTGAATGATATGTGATTTTTGGAAATGCAAACCTGCAGGTTTCATGGAAAAGCTTGCAAACTTTGTCCGTGTTCTTTCTCATCCCCTCCGGAAATCTTGCGAGCTCTTTCCAACCTTTCGTCTTGGCTTCTAACCTCTTGTGTCTCTCCGCAAGTGCCACTCCATCTGTATCTTTCGTCTCTAAGTAAAGCAACTTTAGGGTGTCTTTGATTTCGAGTCAAAAGTTGTAATCCGTCGTCGTTTGTAATGTCTTTTAAAATTTCTTCTTTTTAGTTTAATTTGAAATGTAAGAGTTTGTTCTTCCTCATCTTAGTCGCATCATTTCGTGATTTAGTGTGTCGTCGGTTAAGGATCAATCATTTGTGTGGGCGATATAGGCTCCCTATATTTCTTGCCCCCACCAATATAGAAGACTTACAAATTATGCGAGAGTAATGGGACATTAGTGTAAAAAGATTACACCAATTTTTGATAACCAATTTGATTTCAAGCGAGGAATACATACTATAAAAACAATTTTTGTATTAGGACAATTACTATAAAAGTATAAAAAAAAAAAGAATTTCATATATATGATTTTTATTGATCATGAGAAGGTCTAAGATCAAGAATTATGGTACATGATTTGGCATGATTTAAGGTGAAAAGTTATGTCAAAGATATGTTAACATTATTTAAATATGGATGATGGAATACTGATTAGTATTAGTAGATATAGAGCGACTCAAGAATTTCTAGTTTCCATGGGTTTTCATCAATGACCAACATCGAGTCAATATATTTTGTATTTGTTATGAAAATGCTTACAAAATATATTCAAAATAAAAGACCTTTGTATATGCTTTTTGTATATGATATAATTCTAATTAGGAAAACATCAACTAAAATAAGTTAAAAAATTAGATCAATGAAGAAAATGCTTAAAAAATAGACATTTTTCGAAATTGAAAAACAAATACTAAGTATATGATACATAATTTTAAAGGTTTAAAAAATATCATTCAATTCTATTAGAAAAAAAAAATTCCACCAAGTTGAGATAGGTTGAAGTATCATGGATCCATTATATGAAAAAATGAAGATATAAATCACGACATAACTTTGAGAGTCGAGAATGGATAATTAATAGAAATACCTTAAAGAGTTCTGTTTGAAAAAAGAATATCATTAGTGATTAAAGGCAAATTATATAAAACGACAATTATGACTGTGATGTTGTATGGACATGAATGTTGGACCGTAAAAACATTGAGTAGTGCTATATTATAAGAATGTTAAGATGGATATGTGAAAAAATTAGAAAGAATAAATAAAAAAAGATTATATTATAAGAAAGGTTAGAGCGACACCAATTAAAAACAACAAGATAATGGAAAAAATATTTAAGAGGTTGGAACATTCACAATGAAGTGTTGAAAACATATTCGTCAAACAAATTGAAAAAATTAAGTGACAAAGAATTAGAAAGTAAAAAATGATGACCTAAGGTTATATAAATAGAAATTGTCAAAATAATTTGTGAAAAATAGATTTAACATATTAGATAACACTCAACAATAATGAATGAAAATTTAGAATTCATATACCAACTATAAATAGTTTGGATAAGACTACTGATGATGATAATTTAGCATCCCTCAACCCTAACAACTTGTTTTGGTACAGTATGGTATTTTGATTGTTGAAGTATGATAAAATATCAATGATGTTGAGTTCCGTAACTTATTGATATACTATTAGGATGAAAAACACGTGGAAGGAGTGAGAATCAACAAATATTGAGATGAATGAGCAAATAAGAATGATTATGTGGGTAGTGAAATTCGAACTTACCATAGTGAACACGAGATCAAATATAGGCATGAAAGAGAACATATATTCAAATGCATTGGAACCAAAAGAAGTTCAGGGTAAAATTCATGCTCAACAAAGCATTCGTTTACAAAAGCTGAAAGAAGGGATTAGAGCATGAAGTGCTCCATCTACCCCTACTCAATATCTCTAGCAATTGCAGTCTAATGCCTTTAAGAGAGATTGATGTTAAAAGGATAGAGAGAACTTAGGAAAGGAAAGTGAGGTAGACAAGGGATATAGGGAACCTATATCACTTGATCACAAAAGACACACAAGAAGAAAACTGACACAATGAGTAGAACTTAAAACAAATTTTATTAAATAAACGCAAACGACTCAAAACTTGACAAACACAACAAAAGATACTAGGAGATTTTAAAGAAATAAAAAAACGCTATCCTCAGACAACCGTCAGAGCGGGTTCCTCACATGCATCGAATTTGTAGGATAAATAAGTAAAGTGCATAGAGCTAGCAAACCGATGGTCCACCACTGCAAGACTGTCCCAAATGCTTCCAAATCAACCAAGACACGACACCCTAAAGTTGCTTCACTGTTGAGAAGAATGATACAGATGGAATGGCACTTGCGGAGAGACGAAGAGATTAGAAGCCCGAGAAGAAAGGGTGGAAAGAGCCCGCAGGATTTCCGGAGGGAGAAAAGAAGGTTGGAAAGAGCCCGCAGGATTTCCGAATAAACCCGCAGGTTAATAGAAAATATGCTCACAAATATCAACTAACTTCCTTCACAACATTTTCTCATATTTATAGGCAAGAGAGAGGAATACCAAGAGTCACATGTCTTTAATTTCCATTAGAACCAAAGCATAATAGGCATAGAAAACTTCCCCCAAAGCTCACGGATAAACTCTCAAACCAGGAACCAAGGAGACAGCCACGGGAGACGAGGGAACCACACGGACCGAGAGCCACAGCCACGGGAAACGAGGGGCGGACACGGAACAAGGAGCCAGCCGTGAGATCCCAAGAGGTAAATAAATTCTTGATAGCATCAGAAAGGGAGGTGAAGAATTTGAGAGGAGAAGAGCATGTGAGTGCTTCATATTTACATGTTTGATGCTATGTTGATTGCAATGCGCATCATTTAAAGGAATGTATATAAAAGGCAGATAGAATTTGGTGAACTTGCTTAAGCGAGTGATTAATATTGCATGAAAAATGGAGGGAGAACGAGATAGATTACAAAAGAGACAAGATTAAAGTGTATTAATATGGGATTTAAAGTATAGCAGATGTTGCTCTGAAACTGAAAAAAATCCTCCTCTCTTCCATTCTAAACACGTGACCAAATTACACTAATTCGATGACTGTAATATCCTCATTGATGATCTTCCTTTACTTTCATTCCACCCAAACCCACACCCAACAAATAGCGAACTTAGAGATATAATTGATAAACTGAGTGCCTAACATATGTGTTCCATTCACTAGAATTATTTAAACAAAATAATGTGAACATGAGGCTTGATGTTAGTTTGACCAAATATTTTGTTATCAGAGCTATTAGCTATAAAATAGCAATGAATTTACTTCTATTTAGTAAATCATTCAAGGTCATTTCTTATAGTTGATATAAGACCCAAATTGCAACTGACAAACAGCTGAAAATGATTGATGCAAAAGCTTTTATGAGCAAGCAAACACACGAGAATGCATTCATAGACATATTAACGGACAGCTGACCAACTGATTTAAGATCTTATGCTTGACCAATCACAGATTTAAAATGAAGGATACAAATCTCAAGAACCAACAATTATTTTGAAATAAATCATGTGTATTCTAGCATAACTAAAATCTATTCTCAACTCTACACATAGGGCATAGCAGTTATACCTTTAAATAAAGCTCATGAACCTCTTGGAAAAAGCTTTTTATTGCATCTTCATTTCGAGAGTCATGAAGCAACATCAATCTAGTATGTAAGAAGCAGTTTATCAAGGAAACAACTTAATAAAGGGTATATCATAAAAAGGTAAGAAGGAGATCATCTCAACGGCTAAATAAAGATAAGAAGCCATTTTTTGGTATTAATAAGAGAAATATATTAGTCTGTGCTTCAAAATTTTCAATGATGATGAAACTTCTGTAGCAGTGCAGATGAGTTGATACAAAGAAATAGCGTGTAACTAAAGCAAATATTAATTTTATTTCTCTCTCAATAGCCCAAGCCATCACAGAAAAATTTTTTTTGCATCTAGCATTCTTGTTTTACCATTAACTCTATTTTACTCTACAGTGTAATAGACTATTTTTTGCTAGACATGGCCAAACATATTACTTCTTTTATGAGAAATTAAGACAATAAAGACTGAAATCAGCTTTAAGGATATGACCGGCAGTGACATATACTGATACAACGAGTTCGTTGAATCGGTCCATTGCCTTCAAAAACCTGTAAAATGATGTAGAGATAAAACAGCTTCAACAAAAGTTCAATGAACAACAAAACAGGGATAGGCTACAATAAACCATCGCAAAAGAACCACAGGCAGGATGCTCACATAGCACTTGTTGTCCATGCAAGATCTTGAACAATATCTAAAGCAGCATGTAAAATAAACTGATGCTGATGAGCTGCTTCTTCTTTCTGGTGCAGGGAGTAATGTTAAAGAAGTAAATTGGAAAACGTAGGAAATTTTGCTCAACCATAGAAAATCATCTCTATCATCATAATTAACTGAAAAGATATGATATAATTTGAACTGTGTAAACTTCGTTAAGGACTTTTATATAACAAAATTACAGGCTGTACTACATAATTTCTTCCTTTGAAAAACTAATTACATAGTATGACTTCACAATATTCCTAGGAAAGAATGTACAAATATTAACCAAGTTTCTATTCATGCATCTATGGGAATAAGGAAACTCTACATCTTGCAAGGGATTCCTTGAAAGGCAATACCGCCTCAACCATTCATGAGATCCCTTCGTGGATCTGCTAAGCAGGACAGCCACCAGTAATCCACAAGTTGTAGAGTAGATATTCTCCGTGCCTAATTTGGAGATCATATTCTGAAATGCAGGTGCTTGATAGTCCCGTGGTTAGAATGCACTCAATTGCTTGTGTGCCTGAATATATAGTATATATACCAAACCACTTAATAGTTCTTTTTTTTTTTTTAAGTATCGATCAACTTCTCTATGCATGGTTTGGTCAAATTGGACTTAGTTGTGTGCAATTTTGATTGTTGATTTGTTATTGCAGTATAACTTTATGGTAACTTTTAAATTTATTCCCAAGTCATTTAGGATGATTTTGATTCAAATAATTAGTAAATTTCTTAGGTCATTACTTTAAATTCAGTTTCAGCACGAGGTTTGGAGATAATTGACTTCTTCTTGCTTCTCCTTGGAGTAGGGGTGCAAACGAGTCGAGTCGAGCTCGAGTTAAGGGGTGTTTGAGTCGAGCTCAACTGTCAAATACCGAGCTCAAGCTCGAGCTCAATGTGGGCTCCAAAAATTCGACCCCGGCCTCCACTCGCTTTTCTTATTCGGCGAAGGAGTTTTAACGAACTAGGTTCCGGGGTAAATTTTGGAAGGCAGATGGGTTTGTAGATAAGACACTACCCAGAGATTTCGCCCTCATTTTCTTTATTTGCAGTCTTTTACAACTGCAGTGGGAGGAAGAGAGAGGGAGAGAGAGAGAATGAGTATATTAGGCTGTCAAAATTTATTATTTGGTAGTATGTAGCCTTAGCCTGTCAGAGAAGAGAGAGAGAGAGAGAGAGAGAGAGAGAGAGAGAGGCAATTGTTTTTTGGGTTTGCCAGAGAGAGAATGAGTGTATTAGGCTGTTAGTATTTATTATTTAGTAGTTTGTAGCCTTAGCCTGTCAGAGAAGAGAGAGAGAGAGGCATTTGAGATTTGAGAATGACGCGGGATACGAAAATCTAAAATATACGTGGGATTTGAAATTGCAGAAGCGGGATTATTATTATATTTTTTCAAAATTTAAATTTAATAATTTCAAGCCGGCTCGCGAGCTCGCGAACCGAGCCTCGTCAAGCTCGAACTCAAGCTCATTTAATAAAAGAGCTCGAGTTTGAGCTTGAGCTCGAGCTCGTGGATCGATAAGTTAGGCTCGCAAGCTCATAAACGAGACGAGCTCGAGCCGTCTCGGTTCACTTACACCCCTACCTTGGAGTGGCTTAGAGGGTAGGGTACTCTATGGTGTTTGGTCATTTGGCACATCTCACACTGAAACTTTTCAATTTTTATTTTATTAAACGATCCAAGAAACATGGATTGTAGTATAACAAAGGATGTATTATCCATTTGAATATAATGGAACCAAATTTGTGTCATTTTTGTATTCAAATTTTTAGTTGAATAAGATTGAGGGACATGATTATTATTGAACATCTAGATAATGGAGTACCCTCTTATTGAACATCTAGATAATGGAGTACCCTCATTTCGTAGTATGCCCAATCATCCTAGTGGTTCAATCTTAAAACAAACAATGGGTAGGAAAAAACACCCAATTTAGTTCAGAATCATTATAAATGAATTTAGGTACGTGAGTGTAAATGATAATAGAAGGAAAGGTGCAAGTCTATATCGATTTTTTAGCAATAGCAACCAAGGTTTCATCAGCTACTTCTATTTTTTATTTCTTGGGCATGGTACATAGGAGGAGAATTTGGCTAAAGAGGTTATCATGTGTTCGATTGCTCCTGAGTCTATTATCCATATTTCATTTGAACTATTTTTAAAAGCATATGAGAGGTATAAAATAGAATACTCATCTAATTGAGTCATAAAGCATATGCATCTTAGTTTGTCAAAAATAGTAAAGAATGCACGAAATTTCTCTATATTTTATTGATAATGTTTAAAAAGGTGAAATCTAGAATTAAGGCAATTAACCTTAGCGACACGAGGCATAAGCCTCCAAACAAAAAATATAAATACA
This sequence comes from Dendrobium catenatum, assembly GCF_001605985.2. NCBI lineage: Eukaryota > Viridiplantae > Streptophyta > Magnoliopsida > Asparagales > Orchidaceae > Dendrobium > Dendrobium catenatum. The sequence goes on from NW_021369505.1 coordinate 256,964, forward strand.
AAAAAAGCCTATAAATAAATCATAAAAACAACAAAAAATAAAATAAACCATCAACATAATTACTTATTTTAAAATAAATATTATTATAACACAAAAGTTTGAAATTACATTCAAATTAAGCACTCAAAATTTAAATACTTCACGAGGAGCAAGACCCAATGGAGACTCATTCTCACTTTTGCATTCTTCAGAAGAATCCTCGTAGCATGTCTCAAAATGATCTTCAAAATCTTCAACTACAATATATTTTTTTCTTACCCCCTATACTGATTAATATTGCATTAGATATAATTTAAAATGAATAACAAATTAATAACACAAAAAATAATTCATTATACTTAAAATTACCTTTCAATTTTTTTAAAGCTCCAACCCCATTTTACTTCTTCCTTTTATATGATTGTGAAGTAAAAGCTAGTCCTAGTCGGGTTAGAGGGTTTTAAGGCAGGTCAATTTTGGGTTGGACCAAACCCGACCCGAAAAACTCATTTTGACACCCCTACTCCAGCAAATATACTATTATATAAATGATAAAAAACTATAGCATTTGCTTCATTCATAATACTCTTTGCAAGACCTCTAATGTACACTAATCATAAGCATCAACATTATTTATCTTTTTTCTGCCGTTAAATACACAATTACTTTAATAATCTTTTATATCTCCTTAATCATCCAACACGTCTTCCAAAGAATGTAAGCTCTGTTTCTAAAATTCATATAAATTTTAGTGACAAACTTTTTAATGGAACTAACCACCCAATTCCATATTACGTTTGGTTTAATTAAAAAATTCTAATTTGCTTCTCTTAGCAACTTGTCTTAAAAGATTAACAAATGAGTCACCTTTCAAGTTAGACTATTTTATAATAAGGCAATTATTTTTTTATCGCTTTCTTTATACCCTAAAGATATACACCATATAACCACGATGTAGTTAAATTTATTTATGGAATAACCTTATAATACTTATAAAAAAATGTCCGTCTAAGTAGAAGTCAATTGGTGATTCGGTGACTTGACTTTTGAAAGTAATTAAGTGTTGGTTCTTGATTCTTAAGTATATCTTTGTTATTGAAATATCATATGTCAAAGCAAACTATTATACTTCTATCTTCTATTCCATAGTCATCATTAATCCTCTTAAAGCTGATCATCCAACAAAAACCTATATATCAATTTAAATAACCCTAATGATTATACTATATTTCTTAGGTATACATTATATTAATTCAATCAACCCTTCCCAACCTTGATTTTTAAATTATTACTAAACCGACTGAAAAAGTATAAGCATTAACCATATATATAATGTCATCATCAATAATTAACAACAATCACCCTCCCACTAGCTTCTCAACAATTTTATCTTTCAACTCTATACCATTGTTATCTCAAACCTGAATCCTATTTATAACTTTACCAGCATGCAATAACTAATAATCTTCCATAATATCCTTGTGCTGCTCCCCTTTTGATTTATTTATCACAAATAAACAATATGTGCTCTTCTTTTAATCATCCCATCCGCCAATTCTCATCTTTTAATCTAAGTCCTCAAATTCCAAGCTGCAAATATAATCTTAATTTTAGATCGAATGTGTTACTTGCAAGTGAAGGCCTACTCAGCCCTTCCATAGTTTTCACCATAATTATATTATGACACCGAATATATTTTTATTCTAAATAAAATTGACAAAATAAAGTAATGTCCCCAAGAAAAACTTAAAGAAATCTAACAAATAAGAAGAGATACTTAAGAAAGCTAACAATTAGATGGAAAGACTCTGTTGCAGATAATGAGATTTGACAAGTTAATCAAAACCGCAGAACTCAAGCAAATAAAAATAGATGAACAAATAAAAACCCTGGTATAGATCAATGCAAAAATGCTAGATGGATTGTCAGGATAACAGCTAACACATTTACGCCATTTGCAATGTCCTCAGCATAGAAAAACTCTTCATGTTTATGGCTATACCCTCTATAACATGGAATGTCCCATACAAAGTCTATCTTGGTATTGTTGCAACATGGATAGGATCTTTTTTACAATAGCTCTTATTTTTCTTCTAAAACTACAAAGAGTATGCGTTCATGAGTCTTACATGACACCTTTTTGCCCTCATGCTCTAATGTGCAAGTATTTTATGACCGTCATGTATGGCTCTTTTCTTGTATTGCCACGATCGACCTAATAGTAAATGGCAAGCATTCATATGGATAACACCACACCAAACTTCTTGTAATTTCTTGCCAATAGAAAATTACCCTAACCATTGAATCAAAACCTTAATTTTATTTTATTTTGCGCCAACAAGATAATTTTAAAGGCTTCAAACGATGGTTATACTAAAAAAATTGGCAAAATAAATTCATATCCACAAGAAAAAAGATAAAAAGCTAACATATAAGGTGAGAGACAGTTGCAGATTTATGAGGGAATTGAAAAGTTAATTAAAAGCACATAACTTAAGCAAAGAGAACATCTGGATCAGTGAATGAAATCCCTCGTATAGCTCTATGCAAGAATGCTTGACTGTCATGATAAGAGCTAAAACTGTCATATTACGTTGTGGTGTGACATTAATAAGTGAAGTTTTAAAAAGCATGTCTAGTTCTCACTGAAATCGGGTTAGGTCATGAGTTATTTCTTTTGAGAATCACCATAATACCAATAAAATTCAAATTTGTTTCATTTCATGAATTTTGAAACAAGTTGCATTTAGTTGCCGGTCTAACATCAACCTCAACTTTCTTGTCTCAGTTTGGAATCTACAAGGACAGTTTCTTAAGCTTTTCTTCTTTATAATTCAAAAGAAAAACCAAAACAAAGTAAAATAGTGAATGCCATGAAGATCAAACAAAATGAAAATGACTATATCCACATCTGATCCCTTTATAAGAGGTAATGTAAACTCTTGTGCTGCAAAATGATTCTATGGATAAAAAAAATAAAAAACAAAACTAGATAGTAGTTATAGCTAAAAAGTGGAGCAACAAGAGCATACCTTAACTGCCGATCCCAATTCGGCCTCATATATTGGAATGTCGTTTCTGCTAACAATGATGAAGCAAGCTGTGCTCGCCATTGTCTACGGCTCAAGATAACTACTAAGATTTCGGGGAGAAAAGGAACAAAAATGACAAGCATTAAAACAAAAAATAAAAACGAGTAAATCCCATGATCACTAAACAAAAACAATCAACTATTTTGCTCATATTGGCAATAGAAAGGAACAAGGTTGATAACATAATTTATTCTAATCAACTTAACTCTACACTTCGCAGCTAGAAAATATTTCACCTCACTTCGCAGCTAAAGGAAAAGTCTGCTGCCAATGATCTGCGAATAGATCATAATAAGAAAGCACCTATCAACCGTGAAAGATAAAGCCACTGACCTGATCTGTGGTTAGTCAATGGAAAGGAGCAGGAGACGAGATAGGTAGATAAGATCAAGATTTTCTCCTTCAGAGAAATCAGAATGCCATTCACCTCAGGGCGGGGTTTTGATTTTTATGGCACATACCCGATGAATTCATTTGTCAAACTAGTAAATTTACAGGTGTCCTAAGCGCACCAAATTAGAATTAATTAAGTGCATGTAGACAAAAACTTTGATATTGTTAGAATTCACAGAATTTGAGAATGTTAAAAAATACCTTCTGCTTATTATACAGAATTATCACTATTTATAGATCTATACAAGATGTCTTAATAAAGAAATAAATAACTTCTAAATGATACATAATTGCCTCAATATAATCCTTCCTAATTCAGCTACCCAAATATAGAAGGATATTGGTGTGATCTAGGTGAGCCTCCCATGGATTCTTATCCTGACCGTGGGATCAAATGCCAAGGGATGACTGAGATTTTGACACTCCCCCTCAAGCTGGAGACCAGCTTGCAATTACTCGCTCAGAGGTAGAGTTGCATTGGTTATAGATAGGATATCAACCACAAGAGATAGCCGATAATGAAGGCCGGTGATGGAAAACTATCCTCAAAATTCCGAAAATTAAGGCCAGTTGTGGGAACTTGTATTCCTCAGAAATCCAGCAATGAAGGCCGGTAGTGGGAACCTGTATTTCTCATAATTCCAGCAATGAAGGCCGGTGGTGGGAACTTTGTATTCCTCAGAAATTCAGGAATGAAGGCTTCTCAGAGAAAATTTTCCTTGTCGACAACAAAGGTCTATGATAAAGACTTTCTCTCCTTCCTTTTTGTTTCACTAAAAAAGAATTTTTTTCTTTCCTAGTTTAATAAACCAAACCAACCGAGCCTTAAAAAAAAGGCTTGGATCGGGACTAGGGCACGGGGCCGGGCTCCTCTCAGTGGAGACTCGTTCAGCTTCGTTGCTTTACAGTCGCTCCTTCGACTCGTTCTTGGTTGGTCAACTATCAACCTTCAACGTCTCTCCCGTTCGGCTTCAGATGCTTCACAGGAGGCGCTTCTTTGGCTCCTTTTGTGTTGTTCGTCTACGCTCGTGCAAGTTCAGACCCTGTCGACGCTGGTGTTTAGCGGAATTAAAGCTTCCGTCTGCGGTAGCGACTGGTAGGATCGAGGGTTTTGTCCGTGGTTGCACTGGCATTTTGAAGGGTCCGCGGCTTCTTTCAGCGTCAGAAGCTTGGAACATTCGGCAATGAAGGCCGCACGATTTTCTTTGGTTCTGATACCATGTTAGAATTCATAGAATTTGAGAAGGGTAAAAAATACCTTTTGCTTATTATACAAAATTATGCCTATTTATAGATCTATATAAGATGTCTTAATAAAGAAATAAATAACTTCTAATTGATACATAATTGCCTCAATATAATCCTTCCTAATTCAGCTACCCAAATACAGAAGGATATTGGCGTGATCCAGGTGAGCCTCCCACGGATTCTCATCCTGACCGTGGGATCAAATGCCAAGGGATGACTGAGATTTTGATAGATTTATTTGCTTACAATAGTTTTGAAAGAACTTTTAGGGTGATAGATTGATAGGTTGTTGTGAGACAATCAAGTTTGACATAAATCTTGTTAATTAAAGCTTTGTTTGGGAAGGCTTTCTTACTCTTTTTAAAGTAGCTTTCTAGGACAAAAACTTAAATTTTTTATACTAAATGTTGCTTTAAGAAGCAGAAAGAAAGCATCCCAAACGAATCCTAAGTGACTTATATAACATAATAATTCTTAAATTCTTAAATATCTCATATCAATGTAAAAAATATATTTTCTTTCTGCATTATTTAATTGAAAGTCTGTCCTTCAAAAATAGTCACAGTGAGCATTGTATCACAATTATGCAATAAAGTTTATTGTACAGCAATAATATCGATGTATTTCATCAATTTACTTGAGCATTCACTTCACCCATATTTATAAAATATAATAAATACATGACTGGATTCATATAGCAACCCCAAATAGTTGGGAATATGCTAATGAGAGGGATGATGATAATAAGAATGATGGTGATGGTGGTAAAGATGTTCAGAAAAAGAATATAATTCAAAATGAGGTGCTTTGATAATCATTTTCTAACCGTACCTCTACTATAATAGTAAGTCATCTTTTATAATTGTTTGGGGTTGAGTTAATGAATCACTTATTTTTCATTTGTTCACATCATTGTTGGCCTGAGTGTGGCATATCCTTTGATGTAGGCAAAGGGGGGTCAACTCAAACCCAAAATAAGTTGGTTTTGACTTCCCTTGAGCTTACAAGCTCAATAAAATTTGAGCTGGAATTTAGCTCATTTATGAGCTAATTTTTAGTTCATTTATTGAACTAAAGTTAGCTCACTTATTAGCTAGTTTTAGTTCATTAGTTATCTTAATTAATGTAATTTTTATTATAGTTTTTTATGTCTTAAATTTAAGTTTGTCTCTTGGGATTTCAAAATGGCTTTTGGATCCCAAGGATTTTGTTTTCCCGTGCTTTGGCTCCTTGGCTTCCACGGTTGGCTGTTTCCGTGCATTGGCTCCTTGGTTCTCACGTGGCTACTGGTTTTCCGACTGGGGGCCTTCCCGTGGCTTTTGGCGCCTCGGTTCCGTGCGGTCTCTTTGGTTCCCGTGGCTGCTCCTTCGGTTCCTTGGCTGGGTTGTTTTCCCGTGAAAAGTAGGGGGCTTTTCCGTGGCTTGTGATATTTGGATTCTTATGGGAATTCAATTAGTGTTGCTATTTGTATCCCCCTTTCATACCTATAAATATGAGGGGTTTTGTAATGTTTTAAAAGTAAGTGAAAATGTGATTTTTGGAAGCTATAACCTGCGGGTTTGCTTAGAAAAGCTTGCGAGCTTGTTCCATTCTCCTTCTCATCTCCTCTTTGGAAATCTTGTGAGCTCTTTCCACCCTTCGTCTCAGCTTCTCACATCTTTCGTCTCTCCGCAAGTGACCACCTCACATGTATCCCTCTTCTCAAAAGTAAGCAAGTTTAGGATGTCTTGTTAGAGTCTTTGTTTGTAAGTTGTTTAATTTTAAGAGTTGTAAGTCTTTATTTATAAAAGTGTTTGTTTATATGAAATGTAAGAGTTTGTTCTAAAATTTCTAAGTTCTCTCTTCTTTTTGGATATTTTGTGTCTTCTTTTATATAGGAAGCCATTTTTGTTTTTTGTGATAAAAATTTTGGGTCCCTCTCCCAAATTTTTGATTGCATTATCCTTGAATAACTTTTATCCACATGACTTTAAATCTACACCCTTTTCCTTCCTAATCATCTGGCATTAAAATCTACACCCTTTTCCTTCCTAATCATCTGGCATTAATTTTATCATATATCTAATGGATGCATTTTGTACACATTGATGTATGTATCCAAACCACCAAAGTCTATTTGAATTATTTTATCTTCAATAAATTTCTCTACAATCATGATTATAATACCATCATTATTTAATCTATCTTTCCTAATTTTGTTACATATTCATCTTAAGATTTTCATTGCTGCAACATCCAACTTAGCTATCAAAAATTTTTTCGTTCTTCAATGCTAGAATTCATACAACATTACTAGTCTTATTGCGGTTACATGAAATTTGCTAATACTAAGATTTTCTCATCTGTGATACTCCACTACTCTCCATTCTAACTAACAAGTCCCAACTCTTTAAGTTATAAAAATATTTATCTCCCTAATTTTATGCATGATAAATCCAAATATAACACACCTCATATCATTTTATTTTCTAATAATATTGATTTATAATTGTTTACATCAGCCTTCCGATGAGCCTGTTGGGAGAGTAGATGTTTTAGATTTGGCCTATGCTAAGAAACAAGGAGGTAGACCTAAAAAGACTTGGTATGAAAAATATTAGAAATTACATTTTTTTTATTAGATTTAAATGAGAATTTGACACTTGAGAAGATATAATGGAGTAAATAATTCATGTAGCCGACCCTACGTAGTGGGACAAAGGCTTGATATTGTTGTTGGCAATTGTTTACATCACATTTGCTTGTATTATATATCACATATTGAACATTTGGTCTTACATATTATAAATACCCTATCTTCAAAATATTTTTTCCATTGTTCTAATTTTTTTTATTTTAATAAATATCTCCCCAATTAGAATTATAACATCTGCAAAAAGCATACAACAAGATACCATATTTTGAATATCCCTAATAAGCATCTCTCCATAACAAATAAAAAAAGACATGAACTCAATTATTATCCTTGGTACAATCCTATAAAAACCAAAAGCTATGAAGCATTTTCACAAATAATATTAATATTAATTAGTGCTGTATCATAGATATCTCTAACAACTTGAACATATTTTTGACACATCTTTCTTCTTTAATGCGCACGAAATCAATTCTTGCAACACTCAATCATATGCATTTTCAAGATCAATAAAAATTCTTTTGTTGAACTAAAACTTTTCCATCAGTTATGTTAACACAAAAAATGCTTCCATAGTTGAACTTCCCAACATAAAATTAAATTGAGTATCTGAAACAAATGTTTTTTAATTCTATCTTCCACTACTCTCTTTCACATCATCGTTGCATGATTTATAAGTTTGAATCATCTATAATTAGCACAATATTGATCATCTCATTTGTTCTTAAATATTGCACAATATTGATCATCTCATTTGTTCTTAAATATTGATACTATAATGCTTATTATCCAATAATTTGGCATCCTCTTAGTCATAAAAATTTCATTGAAACAATTTGTCTAACAAGTTACTACAATGCCCTATAACTCTCCAAATATCAATCAATATCTAATGCAGATCTAAAGTTGTACCTCGATGCATCTTCTCCAAAGCTAACTCCAATTATTCTTTTTATGAATATATAATATACCTCATAGTTTTGTTCATGGTGCTCTTCAAAAATAATTTCGTTCTTAGACCATTGCTTTAATAATTCTTAACAAAAGCATTTTGTCCTACTTTGGTATCTTTATATTTAACTAAGATCCTCTGATATTTATTTCTAATATATCTGATTTAATCAAAGTATTTAGATATATTATCTCATTTTTTTATCTCTTTCTCCTTCACTCATACCAAGCATATTATGTAAATCATCAAAAATTGTACTTTATGTTTGGTTAATACAAGCCTTCTACCTTTCTTCTGATCATTAAAAGCTTTAGTAATATTCATTTCTTATCCTTCTTTAAAGCAATTTTATTTTCCATAATAATTTTTATACCTACTCACTCGATCATCAAGTCTCTTTATTAGTATTTCATTTGTTTTTAAAGTCACCTAAATTTCTATGGCAATTGCCTCAATTAACTAATCATCTTATCTCACATCAAGTTTGGGTTAACTCAAAGAATTCTAATTTGTTTCTCTTAGCATCTTCTCTTGAGAGACCGATATATTTTCACCTTCCCGATTTCACCATCATATCTTAAGGTAATTACTTTTTATATTGTTTTCTTTAACTCTGAAAATAGACATCAATAATTATGACTCTATTGTATGATCCAAATCTCTCCCATAATCACCATCCAGCCATTGCAAAAAAGTTTTTTTTTAAGTGAAAAGAAGTTTATTTACGATTTAGTGGCTTTGTTTTTGTGAGTATTTAACCGTCCATTTCTTTTCTAAAATTCACTACTATAAAATCAAAAATAATTTCTCCCATTGTATTTTTATCTCTGATTTTATACCCATTATGAATCTTCTCATAGCCCATCATAACAATTTTTTTATGACCATTAAAATCACCTCTAATAAATATTCTTTTTTCTCAGGTACACAACATCCAACTTTTCAAAAACTATAACAACAATAAGCCTTTATCCCACTTTATGGGGTCGGCAACATGAATCTTTTTTCTCAATTGTGTCCTATTAAGACTTAAATTCTCATTTAAATCGAATAAAAAGATCATGTTTTATACTTTCTAACCAAGTCCTTTTAAGTCTACCTCTACCTTCCTTAACATAGGCTGAATCTGATAAATTTACTCTCCTAACAAGATTATCAGAAGGCCGGCGGTTTATGTGACGAAATCATCTAAGGCGACTCTCTCCAAACTTATATACTACTGGAGCTACTTCAACCTTTCCACATATATACTCATTTTGCATTCAGTATTTGGGTGTAAAGCCACTCATCCACTTGTGTATCCTCAATTCTACAGCTCTTAATTTAATTTTATGTTTCTCTTTTAATGGCCAACACCTGCATTGCAAGTCTCACCATCATCATATAAAATTTTTCGTTAAGTTTGAGAAGTATTTATCTATCACACAACATGCCCTATGCATTCTTCTAATCCAACCATCCAAGTTGAATTATGCTAATAATATCCCCATCTATTTTACCATCACTTTGAACAATATACCCGATATATCTAAAATGTGTACTCTTTTTAATGACTCGATCACCTAATGTCACAATCCCACAATTAGATCTATTACTACTAAATTTGCACTCCATGCATTCGACTTTAAATATACTCAAACGAAAATCTTTAAACTCTAAAGTTGACATGCACAATTCAAGTTTTTCATCAAATCCCTCTCTAGTATATCAATAAGAAGAATATCATTAGCAAAAAGGATACACCAAGGTACATCATCTGGCAAAGGTCTACTAAAACATCCTTTAATAAAGCAAGAAAATATTGGTTTAAAGTTAAACCTTGATTTAATCCAACTGAAATAGGAAATTACTTGGTCAAACCATCTTGTGTTTGAACACTAGTAATAGCTTATGCATACATATCCTTAATGACTTAAATATAAACATTATTAACTCCTTCCTTTTCTAGAACTCTCTAGAGCACTCCTCCTGGAATTTTATCATATCTTTTTTTTCTAAATCAATAAATATCAAATGTAGATCCTCTTTACTCTCTCTATACTTCTCCATAAAACCTCTCAACAAATGTATAGCTTCCATAGTAGGCATACCTTGTATAAATCTAAACTGATTTTGATAAACATTAGTATCACATCATAAACCTTTGTTCAATTACAGTCTTCTATAATTTTAATGTATGACACATTAACTTAATTCCTCTATATTTTGTACTCTTGTGCATTACATTTATTCTTAAAATAACGAGTTAAGTCAAGAATCCTTGATCCCTTGAGCATTTCCATACATTTTGTTGAAATATCATCAAGTCCTACTTCACACTTCATTTTCTTTAACGTTTATCTATCTTCTATTTTACAAATATGATGATAAAAATAAAAACATATATTTACATTTAGGGTGTTAAGGTCACTAAAGTAAATCGCATTCTCATAACATTCATTGAAAAGTTTATTGAAATATCTTGTCCATCTATGTGTCTTCTAAGTAAAATATTTTTTTATCTTCATCATTAGTGCACTTCACTTGAACTAAAATCTTACTTATCTCTTTGCTTGGCTAACTTATATATATATTTTTGTCCTCTTTAGTATCTAATCAATTATATAAATAATTAAAGCAATTTTTTTTTACATCACATATTGCTTTTCTTAAACTCTCTATGAGTCATTATTTTAAATTGCACAATATGAGGCTCGTCTCACTTTTTATGAGGGCGCCTCACTTTGATTGAGACGTGATTCATCTCGCTAGCGTGCGACGTACACTTATATATATATATATATATATTATTATTATTAAAACTTGCATAAAATAAATCCCATAACAAATCACACATTCATGCACCCCCGAGCCACAACAATTATCTCTAAATTGCTTTGACCTCCAACCCGCCGCCTCTGCCACATTCACCACCATCGCAGTCGAAGTGAGGATCACTTACAAGCCGCACAGCACCATCCTCCCATCTTAAAGTTGATGACAAACATTCATGAAAGACGATGACAAATGAAATAAATGAAGAAGTTAATTGAGAGGCATTTGACACCACAGGGTGAGACAGGGGAGAAACCAATTTGTTAAGACGACGACTCAAATAAAGATTCCCTCGGTGATGACAGTGCAGATGATTTCTAGGTTGTTGTCAAATATTTTAACTTTATTTAAGAATTAAATGTTGATGAGTAGAGAACCGAGAAAAAAGGAATTTGAAGTTGAACTTAATATTATATGATACTTTTATGCATTTCCATAAACATAAATTTAGAGTTTTAGCATTTTAAATTTTAATCACACACCAGACTTACATGTAGGAAAAGAGAACCATCAAGAAAAAACTTTTTTTTTACTTTGTATGATTTAATGTGCCACAACAGAGAATAAAATTAATACTATTATTAACTTGTTCGATTAAAAACTCACTTAACAATAAGAAATTTTTTTAATATATATGCTTCATCTAATTTAGCTTCAAAACTAGACATCTATAGAACACGTTAAGAAAAAATAAAACCCCAAAGCACCTGTTGTGTGGTGACCATGTGCTTCCTTCGAGGATGAAAGTGTTAAGGATGTGCACAGAGCAAGAGGAAGGAATTGGGGAGAGGTAAGCTTGAGAATTGTAGCATAACTGGAGAGATAACTATAGATGAGGATGAGAGAATGAGAGAGAGGGGATGGTGCAGAAGACAAGCGAAAGGGAGAAGAGCAACGGAGGCAAATTGTAAGTGGAGAGACCAAGAACAATGGAGGCAGAGGTAGAGAATCAGAGAACTCCCACGAGTTAATTTAAATAGTTGGGGGTCACTTAAAGTTGATTATAAAATTGTCATTGAAAAAACTACTTTGGGACGTTACTATGGCTTGAAAATTTCATGGTTGTTTGGGTGAAAGATTTCGCCAATATTAGGCTAAATCTTGCCAAACAATTTTTTAAGTCACATAAATCCCGCTACGGTTTTTTTTTTCTTTTAAATCTTTATTATGCATAAATCCCGCTACATTCTTAAAATCTACTTTTATCCCATTTTAGGTTAAATCATGAATTTAGTAAATACCGGGAAAAATAGGATTTAAGAGATTTACATGTCTCTTCTTCTCCTTCATTTAAATTGTAAGTCTATAAAATATATGTCAAACTATTTACTAAAATTTAACCAAATAACATTCATCATGCCAATTATTTTTTCAGAATTTACCCCTCCATGATTTACTAAATTTGAATTAGCAATATTTACTAAATCCTACGAATGGCCAAATGGCACTTTAATGTTGCTCAGAAAATTTAGCTATGAAGTATTTTGCTGTTTGATTAGGTTGTTGTGTTGTTGTATATGACCAAATGACCAAAATGCCTCTTTTGTTGTCAGTGCTCATATGAAGAGGAGCGCTCTGACGTATAATGCATTCTAAAAACATTCTTCTAAAAATAAATTCTCATAAAAAAATCTTAACTAAATTACTTGCTTTGCAGATAATATCAGAACTAAACACAATTTCACTGTCAAAAAAAACAATTTCACCAAAGAAAACTCATTACTTCGCGGATCTTCGTGGAGCAATGGAGTCGCGTCTGCAGTCCGAGGGGGCGAAAAAGTTGAGGGCGGATCTTCAAGCGGCAATGGATTCGCGACCGTCCTCAGAGAGAGCAGCCGCGATGGAGTCGCGACCGGAGAACTCGACAGAGTAAGGGCGTATCTTCCTGCGTCGAGGGGGTGAGCGAGACGATCCAGTGAGCCAAGAGCATCAAAACATCTTTCGTATCGGGGTTTACTCAAATTTTATCGCCCAAAATTCAGTCGATAAACCGCGACTTCCCCATTGGGGATGATTTAACTTTATATGCCCCTCATCAGAATTGGAGCAATATGGCTGTGTATTTTTAAAAAGGGGATTTACATGCATATCATTTCATTTTATATTATCTATATATCTAATCTTTAAAATTTTAATATTATATATCTATTAATCATAGAATAAATATGAATGCATAAAATAAAATATTAAAGTTTATAAGATGATTTGAGTGGTATATTTGATATTACAATTTTATATGAGTTGTAGGAATGTAATATTAAATTTCTAGGTATTAAATATGTAAATAGTATGCAATAAATTAGTATGTATATAAATCCCTCTTTTAAAAATATATATATTTAAAAGTTCTTAGGTGATTAAAATACCTCATTATACTTGTATCTCATCATAAATGAGTAAAAATATCTCACTTTTTTAGATTAATTTTGTTCATTTAGAGGTTATTTGGTTGGCTAAAAAAGAAACGAAGTGTGAAAGAAATACTGTCTAAAATAATATTTTGAAGTTGTTTGGATAAGTGTAAAGTAAATTCATGTAAATGATATTTTTTGTTTGATTTGAAGTAAAATAAATGTAGTTTAAAGTCTAAACATGGTAGCAATCGGTGGGTGGTGACTACTACTACTGGCAGTGGGTGGCTTGTCGGCTGGTGGTAGATGATGAAAGCGGATGGAGGATGTAGTAATGACTGGCGGCGATAGGTGGTTGGTGACGGTGACGATGACAGTGACGGCAGGCTGTGGCGATGGTCATAGATGGTGACAGACAGTTGTGGTGGCTACCTGCAGCAAGTGACGACTGCAACTGGCGGCGATGACGACATATGATGGTGGTGGCCGAAAGCAGCCGGCGGTGGGGTGGTGGCGGTGGCCAACGATAGTGGTGGTGGCATGTAACGATGCATAATCTAATTTTAAAAAATCCTTCTTTTTTCTTTTAATTAATATAAACCAGAGCTATCTAATCTCTTTTATCATTATAAATATCAGCATAAATAAAATTATTAATCAAAATATTAATATATTTATACATGGCTTATTCATTATATCAAAAATCATATACACTACTCAGGAAGCATAAAATCCTATAATGTATATCTAAATCTTGAGTACAAAAGAATAATGAAATAAAGGAAACTAAACCCAAGGAATCATGATCAATCTCTCCCTCCCGATTCTCAGCCTTGACCAAAAATTCTTTAAACCACATATAACGAGCTCAACAGCCCTACAAGTCACTAAATCCTACAACTGAATCCAAAACACAGTAAAAAAATAATATGCATGTTATTAGTCAATTCATGATAGTGACATTCACATGATTATGAATCAGTGCAAAAATAGTAAACTCATATACAATAATAATAAAGTTAGTACACCAGTAAGATCGTAGGGTTACATAAGCCAATAAAATAGTACAGTGCATAAATAGTAAAGTTTATAAATAAGTGAAACCAGTGCAATGTTCAATCATAAAGTGGTGACCAATTATATCTTAATAATACTATTCAATAAGTAGAGAAAACTATATAAAAAGTGATAGTAATAGTGTATCACATGATTATGTATCAGTGAATCAATAAACATTGAATCAAATAGTAGTAGTAGCACCAATGAATCAATAATAGTGATTCAAAACTGTATCAGTATTAGTGTCGTCGATATCACTAATAATAAAGACGCACAGTAACAATAACATTAACAGTAGTGGTAACAATACAACAATACAATAATAGTAAGATCGTATAATAACAATGTATAAGTAGCATGCATTTGAGCAATTACACTAAACATATACAAGTCCTAGCTAAAGCGTTGTTTTTCGAGTATCAATATATGTATCAGTAATCAATAACCATTGGCTCGGTAACAGAGTCGTCACTCTGTCTGTCGGTACAATAATCATCTCCTTATAACTCTCAATCAGTGATATCAACCCATAATATTTTCAAAAAAAAAATTATCAGCCCATCATTTTGTATAGATCAGTTAGTCTCCAACCAACGACAGTGAATAACTAGTCTTTTTTTCTTTGTTAAAACCCACAGAATGGCCTACACGTTAATATAAAAAAAAATGTTACAAGGACCTTAATAGGAACCTCCAGCTTGCTAATGCTTAAAAGAGCTATAATATATATATATATATATATATAAGATTTGAACTCAATATTTTTTGCTAATGCTTAAAGAGCTATAATATATATATATATATATATAAACCTAGAAGCCAGTGGTTCATAATACTAAAGATTACAAAAAAACCTAATAACATTCTAGTGCTGTAAGAGAATAACTAGTCATTACTTATTTTAACACACATTATTTTCATAATATTATAGTAGCAATAACAACCATCTATTTCTAAACTACACACAAGTATTCATTCCAAATACCTATTTCAGCAATATGATTACAATAAACTGTCAATTTCTATTTAAGGAAATTCATATAAAATGTAATATCTTTCATTCTATTAGGTGAAATTTAGAAATATTACAATCAAAATTTGAAGAATATGTAGTACAATAACATATAAACAGTTACACAATGGAAGTTCGTTAAAATTGGAGAAAATGCAATAAAAATATAATTTTCTCATTCTCTCTCCTCATTCCTTCTCCCTCTCTCCTGATTTCTTCTTAGGCCAGAGTTGGAAGGAGGCGGTTGGTGGTGATCAAGCGAGCTTGCTTGGGGTGTAAGCTATTCTCACTTAAAATTAGACAAGTACGGTTTACCTAAAAAATAAACTAAAATGATTTACACTACATTTATTTTACTTTACTTTGCATTCCTTTTTCATCCACCTAAACACCAAAATTTTCAAAACCCCTGCATATGAAATAATTTACATCCATTTGGAATCCAATCAAAGAGCCCTTTAATGTTTTCATCATTATCAACATATCTTTGTAGGAGTCGATTTTTTTATGAGAGACCACATATGTGAAGTTTGAGTTTTTTATCTGTCCATCAATGACTTAAACTTTTATAGATAATATTTTTTGAGTTTGCATTGTGTTGCACATTTTAAGTTAATTGATGAAGATATAAAACAAAGTTATATAGAATATTAAAAAGTGTGTTTATATACTTAATAAAATATATGTACAAATTATGTTAAAATTTATTCAAATCATAATTTAATATTGTTCAAATAGCCAAATAGTTTTTATTCGAACAATGTTCAAACATAATTTTATGAAAAATGTATGATAATGTATTAGTAAGTAGATATTTTAACTTAGTCTAAATAAGATGCATTCATGCCTTCAAATATAATTCAAGCACATGTTGAATATATCTAATCATTGTTCGATCATTATTTAATCACATTCAATCAATGTTAGAACTTATTCAAATATGATTTGATTAATTTCAATTTATGTTCAAGTAACTATAAATTTATAGGCTAACAAAATCTTATTTTGTAGATAAAATCAAGCATTAAATTTTTGTATTGTATGGCGGAGAATGCAATGAAGTTATGCAAGCTAGTTAGATATTCATCAGAGTCCTACACAGGGTCCTGGTTGAATACCCATTGGGTACCCACGCTCTGTGCGGGCTAGCTTCGCCCAGCCACCCCCACTCATAATATTTTTCAGGATGACATACCCACCCATACCCATGCGTTGTTCGACCTTAGATGTAAAAGAAATCCTGCAGAGAATTGAAATGTAGAAGACAATAACAGAATAAAAGTATTTTCATATTCCCCAAATGCCTGTAATATAAAATACATGGTTTTATATAATGATGCAGGGGGCAAGTTGTTAGAGTGCAGCATAATATGTTATATGAAGCTTGTGGTGCATTAGACTAACGTGTTAACAAGCCGCACAAGTCATTGTTCGATCGGTAGAATAATAGATCATTCACGTGAGCGGGCTTTCGACTGTTGGGCTTCTTAGTCAGTGTGTTGCCGGCGTCTGAAAAGTTGTTCTCAGACATGGAGCTGGCGGCCGTAATGCATAAAATAGAGTTCGTGACTAGTGCCATGATCAGGAGCGTCTTGATGCCCACGAGTCCCCACCACTTCAGGACGTCGAACTCCCTCTAGTGGCAAATTATATATTATATCAACAAGCAGATGATTCCTGCACTGCAAAGGGTGTTTGGTCTCCTTGGAGCTGATGTTAACAAGTGGTTTTTTGCTATACCTCGTCCAACCAGACCTGCTACTGAGTCGGATATGAAACAGTTATAGCTGTCAAGATATAAGTCCAGATTGCATTAGCTAGGTCCTGAGCGCTAGCACCGGGTGTATAGTACATGTCCCTTATAGATTTATGATCCAAGGCTGGTCACCGCACATCTTCTATTCTTTTAGGCTGACCTTATGCGCCATGTAGGTCGTGAACTCTAGGCCGGCTCTGACTTACAAGCTATTAGGGGCAATGTTGGTGGCCATCTCAGGATCATCATCATCTTTAGGCAAGTCATAGTAAACTGAGTAGGAGGCGGTGGTGTCTATCCGTGCCTTCTTAGCCGGCGGTGGCCTTATGCCATCGTCATCTTCATCGATGACTGAGTTAAGGCCATGGCCGTACTTGATCATATATGCCTTCAACTTCTCCTTGGTCTCGTCAACCTAATCAGCATTGATGTTCAACCCATGCAAACGCATCTTCATGACCGGGTCGAGCATCGTCGCAACGATATGGACGGGCTGGAGCACAAACTTCTCCTCGAAGATGGGTTAGATGATCTCCCTGAGGGTTTATCCACCATATTGAGTACCCACCCATATCCACCCATAAGTCTATGAGTATACCCATACCCACCCATATCCATTGGGTATGAGTGGGTTCATGGGTGGGTGTGGGTATGGGTGCTCAATGCAGGGCTCTGATATTCATTGAAAAATGGTGAAAATAATCAAATATATAGAGAAATATTTTGTTTAATTATCTCAATAATATTTCATGGAAAGTGACAGATGTTGATAAATGACAATTTAATCTGAAATTTGAGGTGACATACCACTTTCATGAAGCACAATCAAATGCATCAACTAAGCCAATTATGGATGTTGGTATATATATATATATATATATCTTAAATTAGCTTTATTTATCCAATAAATACGAGGCACTAATATGTGTTATCACCACTCCTACAAAGACTTAACTATATTTCATTGCGCAAATAAGACTGATGAAATTAAGTTCACCAGTGTCGCCCCAATATAATCCTACGATTATTGTCATCTGATTATGGTCTTCCAATCATCACTGCCTAACTATGATCCTTCAATGGGCTAGGTTGGGCGCAAGATGGCGATGACGATGGCGACAAGGCTCTAATATGCATCATGCCGGTCACCATGATGGAGGTGACAGATTGTGGTGGCAATGTGGGGACATATGGTTGGGGGTAGTCGGTGCAAGTTGACCGGCATGATGCACGAGATTGGGTGAATATGAGTTTATGTTAAAATAATTAAAGTTACTAAACAATAATGAAATATATTTGAAAAAAAATGATGCCATGGAGATGCCAAGGGCAGGTCTGTCAAGAAAAAACAGAAAAAAGCTTGCCTTGCGAGAATAACTCGTTAAGAAATATGTGAAATATGTTCTATTCGTGAGCGAACTTTTATTTGGTCCGGTCTCAGGACGTAGCTCTGCATTCGGTCGCCAGTAGAATCGTGTCACGCGTTCTCACTATTTACTGCGCGTCCCGACAACCCGACCCGGAACGGACCTAGGATGGCTCGTTATTCCTTGATTTTGCTAGGTATTGCTCGGTATTGGTCGATTTTGCTCGACAATAACCAATACCGAGCAAATACCGAGTTGTACCGAGTTTTTCTAGAAAAACTCGGTACAACTCGGTATTACTCGGTATTGATCTTCACAGAGTGATATTTCTCGTTATTGCCAAACAATACCTAGCAATATCGAGCAAATACTGAGTAATACCTCGTAATACGCGAACATAATATTCCTGGGTTCCGGTCCGAATCAAGTCATCGGGCCGCGAGGTAAAGAATAAGAGACATATTATTGAGGGCGGAACGTACCTCTAGTTCCCGTCAGAGTACCTAATAATTGCTCATTCGTGAGCTGCCGTCGGCCAACGCGAATAATAGGTTTTATACGGATTCGTCTTATCTTAGACAGTGAGGGACTGCCTCCAAGTTATGTTGCTTGCTGTTGTACTGGCCGATAGAGCGAAAACGAAGTTGGAACAGGTATTCTTCTCTGCAATTGCCTCTCTATTTCTATAATTTGTCTTCTGTTTGGTCTGTCGATGCACTTCCTAGGGCCTTAGGCCTGTCTAGGTTTTGCTTTTCCTCGTCGCCATTTCATCGTTGTTGCTTCGGCTTCGCGTGCTTCGCGTGTTTTGAAAGGGTTGATAAGGAAACTTCTTCGCCTCCTTGCGTTGTTCCTGTCGGATGGGAAGTCACGACGGGAGCTGACCGCGAAATTAACAATCTTTCTCCTCTTTTGCGCGCTTTTTTGGATAAATCCCGTAAATCCTCCGAACTACCGTATTTACTAAATCCGGAATTTTATGCAAAACGGAGAAGAAACGGGAATGAAGTTTCTGTAGGATTTAAAGTTGTCATTTTTGCTTTTTGGTAGGATTTCTGCTAAATCCTGCATCCGAGGGTCTGTTTGGTTACAAGCGGGATGTAAGAAATCCTATAAATTTGATTTAATGAATCCTGAGAAGTTTAACTTTTGTGAACAGTCTGGCTATTTGTTTTAGAATTGGAAGACTTCTTTGATCCTTTACAACTTATGAATGTGGATTTTTGGTGCTCTCACCCATAGTCTAGGCATCCAAAAAATAGTAGTCACTGCTTATCTACAACTAAATATAAATTTCTTAATGATCCTTC
This sequence comes from Dendrobium catenatum, assembly GCF_001605985.2. Taxonomy (NCBI): domain Eukaryota; kingdom Viridiplantae; phylum Streptophyta; class Magnoliopsida; order Asparagales; family Orchidaceae; genus Dendrobium; species Dendrobium catenatum. The sequence goes on from NW_021369505.1 coordinate 276,929, forward strand.
TACTCAGAAATATTTATAAGTGACATGAAGAAAACTTTAGGGGCATGTTACTTGAGTTTTATCGAGTGTCTAATCAACCATGAACGGTGCATCAACGCCATAAATATATTGTCATCTGCATCTTTGCTAGGATCTTCTTCTCTATAACCAGCATAGAAGTTTTGGAAAATTTGTACATTGCATATCTTTTTTTAATCTGACAGTTCTTCAGTACAATTTTGAATGCATTTAGTGTTTTTTTATGTGAAATGATTCTACCTATTGTTGTTACTTGATGAATACGTAGGTTGACTTGTGCTGGTATTTCTTGCAGACTTTATTACTAGGTTGTCTCCATTTTTATTTTGATTAAATGGCAAATAGCAAATATGAGTACGTGAAAAAGTTTGAAATGGAGGACAAGCTTCCAGCTTGTAATTGGATTGTTGTAAGAATTGATGGACACAAATTTCATCGGTGAGCATTTATTTTATGAAGACTAAATTATGTTGTCATTGCTACAGCTAGTAGTAATTAAATTTTGTCCTTATTCAACTATTCAAGCACTGTAGTCAAAATTGTTTTCTTGTTTTCCTGTTCGTTGGGGAACTTTCTTGTAATTTCAATGCTTTATATAGTCATGTATGAATTGATTGTTTTTATGCTTGTCTTTTTTTTTTTCTCATGGAAGAAGCCATCGGTTGTAAGTTTTAGTCAGAAGAATATTCTAGGAGTTCAATTTACTGTTTCCTGTTATTGTTGTTTGAAATAAATCTATCTTGAATTTGGGAACTTTTAATAATAAATATTGTTTAAAATGGTTATTATTCGTTGGATATAAAGTGTTAAACATTTGAAGATATCTATCTCGAAGCACTGAATGTTGGAGATAACTTAGAAGGGGTTCTAATGATTAGGCATGTTGGAAACTGTGGAGTATCTACCATCCAAGACAACCGAAGAATGTTAATGAGATAAATAAACATTTTAGAGATACCAAAAGATGAATCATAGGTGAAGTGCGGGGTATTTGAAGTTATTTCTTTGTTTTGAACAAAAATATATTCTCTTTGTTTGTCCCTGATGTTCCCGTGGGCACAATTAAACAATTCATTTACTTTGTTGAGGTGAGGAGGATACTGGGAGTTATGATCCCTAGGTTGCCATAATGGACTACGAATCCTTCAGTCCTTTGTGCTTGTGTTTGCTTTGAAAGTATCATCTAGTTATCATCATCTACCCAACCTTTGTGACGCGCCACAACACATCCAACTTCTCTACTACATATCAGCAAAGTGGGTAAAGTTGTAGCATGGTTGCATCAGCGGTGCCATAGGTGAGCGCAAATCTACCTAGTTAGTCCAACTAGTTTGTAGGTTCATGTTCATGGATTTGTTAATGGTTATAAGTTATTATGGACTTGCAGTGTTTCTTAAAATATTCTTGTGCTTATTTTCCATCTTTTGCGTTTGGTTATGCAAGATGGATTAATGTACAACTACTACAATTATAACATTAGGCTCTGGACTACATGACATCAAAGGTATCTTACGCATCATCATGGCTATTTTTCACAGACTATACTCTTGAGTTTAAGGACTCATTATTTTTTTTTTGTTGGGGCTGTTTGGTTAGAGGTAAAATGGGTTTCTCTCTCTCTCTCTACATACATATATATATATATATATATATATATATATATATATAATTTTTATTGATGTTTTCTTTAAATCGACATAATGTAAAATTTAGGAGCATTATAAATACCCCAAAATGATTTTTGAAGTTTAAATGAATGCGAAGTCTACAAATGTACATGGATTTTGATTATTTAGGTTTGGTTTTATGTAAAACAAATGCAGATTATTTTTCTTAGGATTTTGTACTACCCTAAAAGGTCCCTTTTTAACAAATTCTAAATTTCACCCTCATGGGGCAAATCCGGAATATATGAATTCAGAATACTTGAAGCCAAATAACCCCTTAATTTTTTTATTTTTTCCATTAAGTTTCATATGCTATGCGTGTTCTATTATCAGAAAGTGGCTACAATCCCTCATGCCTTAAATATTGTATTTATATGCTTTGTTCTTATCATTATTTATTTTTTTGATGAAATATATGTGAACTACAATTAACAATACTGTATTTATCTACTTTGTTCTTGTTATTATCTAATTTGTGAGGGAAAGTATTTGATTTCCAATTATGAGATGACTTCCTATCTCTCATATAACTTTCTTTCTTGTATTTTGTAGATTTTCTGATGATCATGATTTTGACAAACCTAATGATGAGAATGCCCTGAACTTAATGAACTCATGTGCAGTTTCCATGGTTGAGCAATTTTCAGATATTGTTTTTGCTTATGGTGTTAGCGATGAGTATAGGTAAAATCTCAGATCATGAAATTCTTAGCTATATCAAATTCTGAAGTAGAAGAAAAAAAATTGAAGATCAAACTAACAATTTCATTAGATGCCAAAGTGAATTGAGTTATAAAATTAAAATATTTCTTAATGGCTAACTAGTAATTCTTATAGATTAATTTGTTCTACTTTATGCCACTAATCAGAATTCTCTAATTACTGTGACCTTTTACCTGGATATTAAATTGCATAACATTATCATTTTTTGGATAGTTTTGTGCCTCATTCTTTTTCTCATGTAATGTCCCCTTCCTTAAGAGGACATTTTATTTTAAAAGAATTCTCACTAATATCCTATCATAACTAAATTGCTTGCCATACAAATTCAATCTTTGATGAAGGGACCAACCGAATTAGCACTTAAGTTGGTTTTTGAATTATAAAAAGAGTCTGATTTTTGGTTATCTTTCATAGAATTATAGGCTTTTTCAGTCTGCTATTTGTTTCTTGCACAGCTTTATATGGAAGGAGACCAGTCAGTTTTACGATAGAAGGGCAAGGTTTGTACCATAAGCTGGATATACTATTCAATTGAAATAGCTTCAAGCTTATAGCATCTCTTTTTTTTTTCCAAATGTCATCTCTAATGCACTTTTGTGCCATGATATGTTTCTTTTGGTTTTATTTACATGCAGTAAAATACTTTCTCTCTCTGTATCGTATTTCACTTCTATGTATGTAATGAAATGGAAAGATTTTTTTCCGCACAAAGACTTGAAGGATCCACCTTGTTTTGATGGACGGATTGTGTTGTATCCTAGAGTAAAGATTGTTAGGGACTATCTCTCTTGGAGGCAAGTTGATTGTAAGTATTGGAGATAATCTAATGGTTCCTTTTTTGGCAAGAAGCAAAATTTTTACATTGAGGGAAGCTGTTATTGTTTTGATGAATTTACCTTCTGTTTGTATATGTTTATTTGGGTCTTTAGGTCACATTAACAATCAATACAACACTTGTTTCTGGATGCTAGTAAAATCTGGAAAATCTAATAAGGATGCACAGGAGCGTCTGAAGGTACTGCACAAATGCCCATTGTTCACTTAGCACATGCTTTTTTTTCTCTTGCATTAATGGTTTAGACTTCATTTGGGACGGCTTTCTTACTGCTTCTTAAAATAATTTTCTTAATTTTTGTACTAGAACGCTGCTTTAAGAAGCAATAAAAAAGCCGTCCCAAATGAAACCTTAATCTTCACGATAAATTTCTTTTCTTTTGATATTATTATAAGTTTTGTAGATTTATCGCTAAGTGTTTAGCAGATCAATATGTCCATCCTCATAATTTCTTTTGTCAAGATCAGAAATTTGGATTAGATTCTTATTCATATTTATTAGTGAATAATCGAGTGATATTTATTAAAGATAAGGTGGTTGGAAGTGGCCTGAAGTATATTAGTGAATAATCGAGCGATATTTATTAAAGATAAGGTGGTTGGAAGTGGCCTGAAGTTGCATGATGAAAGGTATAAAATATGCCCGTTATATCTGAGCTAATAAAATTAGTATTAAAAATGATTTGGAGGAAAGAAAGGGCATATTTAAGATCATATGGAAAGAAGTTGTTCAAAATGATTTTCAATTAATAAATTTATGCCAAAAGAATGATTGAATAATGAGGATTTGATCTCAATTAGTTGGGACAAGGCTAAGGATGATGACATTGTTGAATTTAATGGCCTGTAACAACTAACAAGACAAGTTTGGCATATTATTTAGATCATACCGCTTCAACAAGTGTGACATATGCTGAATGTTATGAGTGTATCAAAAGTCATTTGGCATGAACAATATAAGAAAATCACTTTTGTAATGTTTGACTTAGATTTCATTTGGGACGGCTTTTTTACTGCTTCTTACAACAGTTTTTTAGTAAAAAATTTTAATTTTGGTACTTAAAAAGCTATTTTAAGTACAAATTTTTGTATTAAAAAGCTATTTTAAGAAGCAGAAAGAAAGCCGTACCAAAGGAATCCTTAGTCGGGACAAATTATATTATTTTCTTTCAGTTTCTAACTTATATTGGTTTCTCTTGTACTCTTAAAAACTTGGATGTTACTTTTGTAGGGTACTCTAGCTAAGGACAAAAACGAGTTGCTCTTCCGACAATTTGGTATCAATTATGATAAGCTGCCTGATATCTTCAAGAAAGGATCATGCGTCTACAAAGATACCGTAAAGCTTCCTGCTCTCATCTATATTTCATAGATTTCACAAATGCAAGGCTTCGTTTGTGACGTTTTTTATATTGTTTCTTAAAGTAACTTTTTAGTACGAAAATTAAATTTTTTACACTACAAAATTATTTTAAGAAGCAGTAAGAAAGCCGTCCCAAATGAAGCCCAAATCTTCTTAAGAAACTTATTTGAATTATACTGTTGAATTGGCTGTTTCACAGGTGGAGGAGACTGTGAAGCCTGATGATGGTGGAAATCCTGTTAGAAGGCAACGACGAAGGGTGATTGTGGGACATTTTAACATTATAGAGGACTGGTTCTGGAACGAGCACCCCAACATTCTTAAGGAAGATTGAAGAATATATTGCAAACCAAGTGCAACAGAGTCACCCATACCAACTAAAAAGATGGCAAATCTTTTGCTATCGCTTCATGTATTTTGAAGATGAATCGATCTGCATGAGTATCCCATCCATTATTTTGTAAGTTACATGTTAGGGAATTTGCAAAATGTTCTTATAAGCTTTTTTGATGTTGTAATTTGGTTCAGAATTTTCAAACCATCTCTGGTTTGATCTGTTTAAATTTATTATTTTTTCTTTTTGATTGAATATTCTGAGAAGAGAAGGCAAATGTTATAATCATTTCAACATAAGGATTCAATTGGAGTGATTGCTGCAAAGCTATTGGAGAATTGTTTTGAGAAAAAGAAAAATTCTATAATTTGTTTATATGTATATTTGGAAAGGTTAATTAATTTTTTTATTGCTGTTTATTTAGTAGATTTTATTATGGGGTTGTTTGGTTGGAAGTAAAATAGAGTGTAAAGTATTTTAAATTTAGATGTTTTGAAAATATTGACGTTTGATTGGATGAAAAGAAAATGTAAAGTAAATTAAATGTAAATTATTTTAGTTTATTTTTAAAGTAAATTAAACTCATTCAATTTTGAGCGAGAAATGTTTACACCGCAATGAAGCTCACTTGACTGTTGCCATCCATATCTGTGCAACATTACTGGACGTCACCAAGGCCGTCGTCGGCCACCACTGGTTGCTTGTTGCGGCCCACCAGCAACTGACACCATCATCCATTCCCACTACCTGCCATCGCCACCAACACTTGCCGCCAGCCATCACCACCACCTACCGTTGCTACCCGTTATTGGCTATAATCATTGCTGCCATCACCCATCCCGCCACTATCTTTGAATTTTACACTATACTCAATTTTATTTCAAGCCAAATTAAAAAACATATTCACGTGCATTTACTTATCATTCATCTGAATAACTTTGAAGTATTTCTTTTACAATATATTTTTTTCTAGCCAACCAAACAACCCTATAAGAAACTATTTTAAATCTCCAAAGTTTTTGAAAAATTTTAGAGACTATTTGGTTTGTTGACAAACGAAGCTGTGTTTTGTTGCTAGCCACTGTCATCGGCCATCGATCGCTGTCGTCAATTGTTGTCCTCCTCCATCGTTCGCTTGCCATCTACCATCAATGGCCTCAACCTGTCGTCGTTGATGCTATCGGCCATCAATGATCCCTTACCGCTCATTGGCGACCACGAGGGATTATTAACAAATAAGATGATGCTCATTCAAAGATGTCCAAGGCTTTGCTTGAGATGACTTTCTTACTATTTTGTTATGCTAATGTAGAGAAAATAATTTTTTAAAGCTATTGTATAAAACAATTTCCTATCATACAAATTTTTTGGAAGCACTCAAAAAATAAAATCCAAATAAAAATTGTGGTTGTGATTTAAAAAAAGAAAACTATTCCAAACAAACCCTAAGTATTAATAAATATTTATTTATATTAAGTTCTTCTTTTATTTTTTTGTGCTAGTTTTGGGAGAGAGAAATTCTTCATATAGAGAGGAAAGTTATAATTTTTTTAATTAAAAAAAAGAGATTATAATACGTTAAATAAAATCTTCTTTTTTTGCAAATATAACATGTTGAAATTAAACTTCTAAAAATATATTTTTGTGTGAATTAAAAATTTAAATCATTAAACATTTGCAAAATTTTGAAAATTAAATTAGTTGTTTTATGGTTTTTTTAAAAATTGAATGCTATTGTTATAAATAAAAATATTTAAATATTTCTTTTATAAATGTATACACTATAAACAGAAAATTTTCCTAAAAAAGGTTTCGCTCTTTTTTTTTTTATTATTTCTTTTTTCCCTCTAAATTCAAATTTTAGATAGAAGTGTGACAAAAATACTCTTGTAGCCAGCCAGACCTGTACAGGCGGCGCCTCCACGTTGGCGCATTTCGTCAAGCACCTCTACGGCATGGAGAAACGCTTCCCGGCCTCCTCCCCTGAAAGCCTCATATATGGTATTACAGCTATATATGACAATCTGATGACATCATTACTGCCAGAAGGAGGGGAACGACCGACAGCGAGGCGAGGAACGGCCGACAACCAGGCTCACGCCTCCGGCTCGCATACCCCTTATCGAATCAGACCGAGCCCAACTAAAGCCAGGGCACGCGGCCCTCATGCCGGACTATACAAAACTTGTACCTTTGCTATATTTATTGTTTCTTCCTCTTTCAATCCCTCCTCTTCTCTCAAGCAGAGGAAATCATCTCCATGGCGTCTCCTCGATGTTTTTCTTTTTCTTCCTCCTCCACCTCCTCTTCACGTGCTCCTCTTGTTGTTTATATGGTGCTGGGCTTGCTGCTTTCATGGTTGGAGCTCGCTGGAGCTGGAGGATTCGATCCTTTGCTTCGGCTTCCGAGCTTTAGGCGCGGGGCAAGACGGTCGAGGACGATGAGGTCGGTTTCAGTGATTAATCACGGCGCTAAAGGAAATGGGATCGAGGATGACACCCAGGTACGAGGAAAATGCCTGTTGATTTTTTATGAAAAAGATGAGATCTTGATAGCAATTTGTGTAAGATATGGTGAATGAAGGAAAGATGGTTAAATGTTTCAATTTCAAATGACATAAACGCTGGTTGATTGCTTGCCATTACTTTCCATGGAACATTCTTTTGATTTTGTGTCTTCCTTGATGCTTGGCACAAACTTGCAGAAGAGTAATTACTGAGTCTTTCAGCCATGGGTTCGTTCATTTATTTTTGTGAATTTGGTACGAAATCAACCTTCTCATATGTGCAAAACAACATATCTTGAAGGGAGAACTAGCAATAATGCTTTTCGGAGAATGGCATTGAATGCTCATCAACTTTTTTTTTTGTTATATCTGAAAGAAATAGCGTCCTTTGTTCTTGTTATGACAAATACCTGTTTTTTCCTGCATCAACTAGCAACAATTGTTCTTTGTAATAGTTTACTGCATATCCAAAGGGAATCATATGCGAAATATATCCTTGTGCTAAATTTGTATAGATGTATTTTCACTTAGTTTTTTGCTTGATATTTTTTGACCATCCTCAAATTACCCATTTAGCCATTTTCAAAATGATGTGTTCTGCTTCATTAACCTATAAAAAAAATAAAGAATTCAAATTGATTATTCCTTCTTTCAGGCTTTTTTGGACGCATGGAATCTTGCTTGTTCTTCAAAAGTAGGAGCAACCCTTGAAATTCCTGCTGGACATGTTTATTTTCTTAGGCAGATAAACTTTGTTGGCCCTTGTAAATCCAAAGTGATAGTGTTGGTAATGTTTCTTTTCTTTAATTATTTTCCTTTTCAACTTGCATGTCTATAATATGTAAATAGCGTTATCTAAAGTTTTTAAGCATTTTGCACCATTTTTCTCTTGTCCCATTTCAATTCTTCCAAATAATATTAATGGTTCTAGCTTATTGATTCAAGAACTGCACACTTAACAGCTCATGGGAACAATTGTTGCACCCTCTGATCCTGATAGCTGGCCACAGAAAAACCGTCGGAGATGGCTTTATTTCCATGGGATAAAGGATCTTGAGGTAAGAGGTGAAGGGGTTGTCGATGGCATGGGCGAGGAATGGTGGGCAAGGTCTTGCAAGAGAAATGCGTCAAATGTAAAGCTTTCACATTGTGTTCATGTTGATGTACTTGCTAATCAAATAACACTTTCTGAAGCTTGTTATATTTTTGCAGCCATGCCGGCGTGCCCCAACGGTTAGTACCTTGATGTTGAAGCTTTAATTGAATGTCAATCCTTGTCTTGTTTTACTTTGGTAAATTCCTTTACTGCCAAACTGCAAGAACTATGTTGATGCAGGCAATTACTTTTCATCGGATGAGGCGTCTTACTATCCAGGATTTGACTCTCTTGAACAGTCAAAAGATCCATATGGCTTTCAATAATTGCTTTCAAGTTCAAGCATCTCGGGTAAAAGTGATTGCACCTGAAAGAAGCCCTAACACTGATGGAATTCATATTAGTTCATCTGTTTCTGTTGCTGTTGAGGATAGCATCATAGGAACAGGTTTGTTAAATGACAGTATTTTCCATTTTACAAGCTATGCACAATGCTCATTTAAAACCTTTAGAACTTTCCATAATTAACATGCCACAAAACTAGAAAAAACAAATTTTATTAATAAAGATTTCGCATCCTATTCTGTTTATAGATGTTTCTTCCGTATTCACTATCTATCTCGCACAAAGATGTAAGAAGCTTGCATATCTCATTAAATACTTAAAAGCTCATGTTGTATTACCAAGAAAAAAGTATACATTATGTACACCCTTATGTCTCGGCTTGATTAAATGTTTAGTTGAAGATCTCAATTGGGTCCAGGAGATCATAAAATTTTGAATCAATCACAACTTAAAATACGTCTAAACCTTATAGCTTAAGAGCTGCCTCAAAATGAAGCTGCTAACTTGGCTGCAAGATTCAAGAAGTCATATATTCGCTAAGTTTACTTTCTTGAAGTAAGCACCAATTCTTTTCAAGCACTTACTCAGAGCCTCAAAGTACTCATCAACCGACAAGAAGTTTCCACTCGAGTAACTTGCCCAATGCACTCTTCAAGAGTATTTACTTGAGAATTCACTAGGTTACTTGCCCATGGAACGCAACTTGCTTATTTTTGCGAAGCCACCTATGACTTATTAAGCGAACTTCATAGCTAGTTACAAAAATATCAAGCTATGCCATTTTATGTAATTCAATTAGTTGCAAATTCCATAGCCTCTACTATGGACTCCATCTATACATAAGAGACCAAAGGGTAGATGCATGCACATGAAATTAGATTAATCTCTCTTTTTTTGAATTGTGTTATTTTAATTTGCTCTGATTCTCACTTCTTTGCTCAAAGGGGTTCAATCATAGTCTTTGTATATCAATTCTTTAAGAAACTCTGTGACAGCTTATGCCCCTTCATCTTGCATCCAAACATTATTCAATTCTCTAACTCTAGTCAATTCTCTATAGACAATTTTATTAAATTTTCTAACTCTAGGTTATTTTCTACTGGCACTTTTATATCCTATATCCTCTTTGTTGCGGTGATTGTGGATTATTGCTGAAGATAGGACTGAGAACTTGAATTGCCTTGGTTATATGAGAGGTCTCTTCATCAATGATTGTGAGAGATCTCTTCATAGTGAATAGCCAAATGAGTACATACTTCTGAGCAATTGCAACACATGGAGGATTCTCTAACAAAAATAATGTAGAACATATTTGAGTGCTTTCTGCTAGTTGCTCTACTTCCTCCCCTTCATGGATGAAAACCAACTATATTCATTAGACGACGAGGTCACCTAACTTTACTGCTGCAATTGCATGTCAAGACGACAAATCTTTTCTCCTAAAGAAATTTACCGTCAAGACTCCTTTTCCCTGTCAACTTGCAATTCATGAGGCTCACCCAAAAATGCTTCTCTTTTCTGATTGTGGAGGTTCAACCATCGAGAAACGCATTCTTTTTAACTGGCAAGACAGACCTCTGATCAAAGGGGTTTTAAACCAATTCTTTAAGAGACTCTTTGTGACTTAGCTACTCTCACTTATTCTCAAATCCATACACGATTCAATTATCTAGTAAGGTTTAGGTTATTGAGAGTTATTCTATATCGAAAAATTGGATCAACGCCAAGAAAATTGGGTTAAACTCAACCGACTGCAGGGAGAAGCATTTTTTTTAACAGAGAGAGAACAAACAACGGAATGCAGAGATAAGTTTTTTTTTAACAAAGAGAATAAAGCTGAGCATGGAATCTCGAACATAGAGAAATCGGAACTTGATGAAATCTTCATAATGCACCTAGATACATGAATTCTATTTTTCAGTGTTATATTTAATACCCAACATCCATTTTTAATTAAATTTATGGAACATTAAGTACACTTTATTGTTTCATCTGACTCTTTGTGCATGTCTCACAAGTTTTTTTTTTTTTGCGTTTTCATCTTGATACACAGGGATGTTATTCTAAGTTGTCTTTTGATATTACAGGAGATGACTGCATCTCCATTGTAGGAAACTCTTCTAGCATCCTAATAAAGAACATCACATGTGGACCAGGTCATGGTATAAGGTAATTTATTACTGTCTTGAGCTGCTGTTTCAAAATTTGAGCCAATATTTTCCTCCTCATTGTTGACCTCCTTTGTATTAGTATTGGAAGCTTGGGAAAAGATGGGTCAACTGTCGAATTGGAAAATGTACTAGTTGATGAGGCTTCTATTTCCAACACTGAAAACGGTGTTCGGATCAAGAGCTGGCAGGTTTGTCATAGTATTTTATCTGAAATCATCTTTTTTTTTTTTTTCAATATGGAGTTCTTCAATGTTTATATGCACAGGGGGGTGATGGCTTTGCTAGAGGCATAGTTTTTCGCAACATTGTAATGACAAACGTTTCAAATCCGATAATCATCGATCAGTTCTACTGTGATTCATCACATCCATGCAAGAACCAGGTAGCTTGATTTAAAAAAATATGTTAGGTGCACTCATAAACTAGGAGAAATTATTCTGTGCGGAGACCGGACGCAAAACGCCGTCTGGAGACCAACCAGAATGCGCAACGTCAGCGGTACCGAGTAATACCGAACACATGGGTGACATAACTCATTCTGGTTGGTCTCTAGACGGTGTTCCGCATCCGCACATAATAATTAAGGCATAAACTAGAGCTAGATAGAGAGAGAAAAGAGAAAATAATGCAGTGCAAACGAGTACACGAACTCAACAATTTCTCTTGTTATAAGCCAAAATCTGTAATGTGGAATGCCTAAAGAAAATCTGAATAAAAATTGGATTGGCATATTGTGACCACAATTTAATTAGAATGGTTCCAAAATTAATGAAATTTCTTTGAAATGTGTGTAATCAACTTTTCATATTACACTTATTTCAAAGCTAATTACACTCTCTCACAAATTTTTCCCAATATTTGTTAGTTTAATTTATCCAACTTTCTGAAAAATTCCATTTTTATGCAGACATCAGCAGTGAAAGTTAGTGATGTTTCATTCATTAATATCAAAGGAACCTCTGCCACAGAAGATGCAGTGAGATTTGCTTGCAGCGATAGTTTCCCATGTGAGAATATATTTCTGGAAGACATTGACCTTTCCCTGTATTCTGGAGGGGAAGCAGATGCTTTTTGCTGGAAGGCTTCAGGTAACAGTTCTGGTGCTGTGCGTCCCCCTTCTTGTCTTTCCAGTGATGCTCTGCTGATCAAACAAAATGTTCTCTCTACCACTCCCTTCTTGTATTCCTCAGCTTAAAACAAATTGAAAAAAGAAAAACGTTCATACATGTATTGAAGCATTTCATGTTGATTTTGTTTATCAAATGATATTTGAATTCTTGCAAGTTCATGCAAGACAAACTTTTTAGATCATTTGTTCTTTTAAAATCTGTAAAGGTATATAGATTTTTCTTTTTACTAAGATTTTGTTTGGAACGGTTTTCTTACTGCTTTTTAAAATAAATTTTTAGTATAAAAATTTTTATTTTAAAAAACAGTAAGGAATCCCTAAAATTCTAGCTTTTAATGCGGTGATCTGGTTGTTCAGTGCATCACCTAATCAAGATATTATAATTTTATGGGGGTGGAATTTTAAAAAGGATCGTATTTTAAAATATAATTAGCATAAGGTTTTTAAGAAAAAATTTAATTTAAAAAGGATCATACAGGCAAAAGCATAGAAAACTTAAAATAAATTTGGGCTTTAATAGAAAACTTAAAATAAATTTGCGTTTTATTATTAATGTACAAATTTTTAATTTCTTTTTGCCAGTTTATATAGTTTTTGGTTCCTGCTTTTTCTTTTTTCTGCCATTTTTTAATCTGCCAATTGGGAAGAAATAAGTTTGAAATTATTAAATTTATTTATTTATGTAAAGCTTTCTAAATTGGCAGAAAAAATGGCACAAAAAAGAAAAGTAGGCACCAAAAATTGCATAAACTGACAAAAAAATTAAAAATTTACCCTTTAACGGAAAACATAAAAAAATATTTGCGTTCTCATAATAAAATGCAAATTTATTTTACGTTTTCAACGCAAAAAATCCTTTTTAAATTAAAATTCTCTTAGGATCTTTTGCTAATTATATTTTAAATGAAGATCAATTTTAAAATTCCGCCTTTTATGGGAGGTTGTGATTGCTAGTTCATCAACCATAAATTATGGCTAAGGCTATACGCATCATGGAGGACCATAGGAACAACCTATTGGAGGTTTTAAATTTTTAATTTTCCATCTATGGGATACCTATCACTTATAGGTAGGTATAAATTGACTATTCCATCTAAGGGTATAAATGAGGTGAGTCGGTTGGTGGATCAGCTCAAATTCGACTCGTTAATGAGCTCGCAAGTAACAACAATGGTGATACACAGCCTCACTCTGTTTTTGAGATCAGCTTGAGCTTATCAAAATTACACGCAACTTAGATTAGAAGAGAAAACCACTCATTTTTATGTTCTTGTTTTAACATAGAATCTAAATATATTTGGTTGTATGTTCCCCTTCATGTAGTCGCCATCATAAAATCTCATTCTTTATTCTTTTAATCTTTAGGAAGACTTAGTGAAGCCATCAACATGAGCTCATTGACATGAGAAATTATTATGTGTGGAGGTCAGACGTAAAAAGCAGTCTGGAGACCAACCAGAATGCACGTTAGCGATATGGAGCCACGTTACCGAGCATAGAGGTGACGTGACATATTCTGATTGGTCTCCGGACGACATTCAACGTCCGCACGTAATAATTAATCCATTGACAAGGGCTTCAATCACATCTACTCATTTTTTAAAGAGTAGAGTTGGTCCCTATCACAAGTTGTTGAGTAATCTCCTTCATGATCACGAGTTTGAATATTGTTATTGGGTTGAAGAGGGAAAGGAAGACAAGAAACTCCAATTGGCGTCCCATACATGTTTTCTTGCCTTCTCAGCAAAACCTTAAGCATTTTGTGAAGTGAGAATCCAAAAAGCAATGAACTATTTCAACAGACATTTACTCCAATCACATCTACTGAATTTTCACTTTCCTCTAATTTTTTTTTTTGAAATCTTCACTCTGTTCTTTCTTTCTTGCCCCAACTACAAGCTTTTTCACATATGCAAGTGTTCCATTTTCAAATATTAATATGAATGGAGCGAGACTACTTCATGCAAAATCTATTAGGAAATTCACTTTGAAAAAAGGAGCATAGTTGAAAGTGGAATTTAGGATTAATTTGGTACAACTTCTGCCGCTATTTTTTTGTTTTTTTCAAAAAAAAAAAAAAAAAAAAAAAAATAAAAAATTGTTTTAAAATTTAAAAAAAAAAAAAAAAAAAAAAAAAAACTAAAGAATTGTTTTAAAAAACAATAAAAAATACATCACAAATGAAGCCTTAATTTATACCATATTTAGAATTTACAAAGAATAATTTTAAAATTGGCATTATTAAATTAAAAAAATTAACTTATGACTCATTTTGTAATTTTAACCAATAATTTGTAACATTAAAGTAAATTTAGAATGGTGAGGCATTACTCATTTGTGTGGACAGATAATCACGTGAAAGAGCCACTAAATTTAAATTTTATTTGAGATAATTTTCTTATTACTTTTTAAAAACAACTTTTTAGTACAAATTTTTAAATTTTTTTACTTACAAATTGCTTTAAAAAATAATAAAAAAATCCATCCCGACAAAACCTTAGACTTCACTTAATATAGCTTTCTCATTGATTTACTTTTCATATAGCAAACAATTTCTATTTAATCAATACTTTTTTGCTGCTTTTAAAAAAAATTTTACTAAGAAACTACTTTACAACAACTTTTAAAATTTACTTTCGATAAATCAAATTTTATAGAACAATAAGAAAGTCATGCCAAATAAAGCCTTAATTTAGAATCCAATATATAGCACATTAATTAGCGCACGCTAGATAATAATCATAAACAGTTTGACATTATAGTAAAGCAAATGCACAAACATAAGCATTTACAGCTCCTTTCAACTATCTTCGATCCACTTCTTGACTGCAAATTTCACATTCAAAATCATACGTTCTTCCCATTATATATAAACTCCAAAATACAGGAACAGCAAAAATTCTGAACCAGCAGTTGGAGGAAAACATATTTGCCACCTCTCTGCCACTTCTTCCCAGTTTAAAGGATAACTGAGCCTATCATGTCAGACAAGAGGGAAATCAAAAACATATATGAACTAAACAAACTAAAATGCTCCTTCCATCCACGTTGCTCAAGCAGTAATCTGCCATCATCATCAAAAGCGCTTTCCAAGTTTTATCAGGATACCTACATACAAAACAATGGATTCAGATCAAGTGGCTGAGAGGTTCCTAATCAAGTTTTAATATTAGTTTTACAAGAAATTAGTTTTTTGATTAATAAATGGATAGGTTGTCAGATCACCATTCGAACAAAGTAGAAACATTCAATCATGTAAAGACAGCAAAGCAAAGCTACAGTTCATCAAATGAGCAATCAGAAATTAACTTTCACTGATTAGCCCTTCAATGGCTATTAACAGATTCAACCACTTTGTTTGATTCCACTCTCAACCATAACCAAGTCATAGATATATATGGCAATATAGTTGAGAAGCTCATAATGATAGACTTGTCAAGTGGGTTAGGTTAACCATCAATCCATGAGCTCAGGCCTCAAAATTAACTAATAGATTGGCCTTAATAAATATGAGAATGAATGGATAAATGCTAATGGGTTTAGGGACAACTCATGAGCCCATTTATCATCTAAGAACCGCATTATAGCCTACGATGCACCGATACACCGATTTATGAAAGTGTGTTATATCGGATACGTGTCGGAAATGGATACGCGTCTGATACGGCTCGGATACGATAAAAACAATATGAAAGTGTGTTCTATCGGATACCCTAATGTTTCTCTAAATCAATAAATATCATATGTAGATCCTCCTTATTCTCCCACTACTTCTCCATCAAACCTCTCAATAAATGTATAGCTTCCATAGTAGACCTACTTGGCAAGAACCCAAATTGATTTTGAGAAACATTAGGGTCTAGGGTATATGCACTTTTAATGCATTTTAAAGTAGGAGCTGGGGGAGCTATTTCTACCACCCTCTAAGCATGATCGCATCCATTCAAATTCTTCAATAGCTTCTCAATGGTGATGATGAATTCTTGTACAAGTTTAAATAAGTAAATTTTAGATTTTGGTTATTTAAATAATATATTTTTATTCAAGTCCAAGATAACATCAAGCACTTTGATAGTGCTTCCATGTGGCACTCACAGTGCAAGCAAAATCTATACAAATTCGTAACTTCCAACCATTTTGATAGTGCTTTGATGTGGTAAATCATGAGGGAGGAATCAAGAATGCAAGTAGGGCCTCTTGCCACGCCATGGTGGGTGGTTAGGTGTGGTGAACGAAACACCTACGTTAGCGGGTCTTCCACTCATGCTAAGAAAGATGGGTAGAGTGGTGCATGGCGTGGCGTGGTGAACGAAACACCTAGGTTCTACCTTTGATTGAAAACCTAACTGATCATAACAATAAAGTTGTGATGAAAAAAAAAATGATTCAACTCGCTCTTAAAATTTGTTAAATTATACTTTACAGTAGTCTTCATTTGTCACAACATCCTTTCAGAAAAGCTTCACCATCTTCACCTGAAAGCTACTCTTTTCTTTAAAACCACCACAAGCTGTATTTAAGAGGATCAGAGGCCCCTTTGAGTTGGACAATATGAGATTAGTTTAAAATTTAGAAGCACAAGACTTGCTGTACATGTAATTTTGTGGGGACTATGGGGAGACCAATATTAAGTAGCTAAAAAGAAAATCAAAGTCAGACCGTTTTAGTCAATGTAATACTTACTCGTACAAATATATGCACAACATTCATATTGATCAAACACACATGTATGTTCCTGGCTCGCATGCACGCTCCTGACTTGCATGTATGTGATAGACACCTGATTCAAGTTTTTGGGATTAATTTTAGATTTTTGACAAATGGAGGAGCTTAGTCTCAACCAAAGGCTTCTAAATCTACAAGCATCAATTCATAGTAACTATCAAGATGCAACGTAGACACGCCCTATGGACTATAAACAAGATTTGATCTAGCACCACACTTCTAGAATTTGGGGATGCCAACAACTCCACCAAATCACCAATCAATTCTTTTTTCATGCACACCTATAAAAAAGAAGCACTAAGGTAAATTCCATTTATTTTTTCTTATCTTTGAATTTTCATATTTTCAAGCTATTGGGGTCACGACACGACCCGGAGTAAGAAATCTGTTATTGGACAGGTATATTTTTCTAGAAATTCAACATGAGCAAAAATAAGAGATAGTACGAAATCCTTTAAAACCAAACTATATTATTGGACAAGTCACGACATGACCCGGAGATTCAAATTAACGAGGTGGGAACAGACGATCAGATGGTTAATACACTTTCTACAATTACACATAACAGTAAAATCTAACATTCCTCAAAACACTGAAGGGCCACTAACACCACTTGTACATTTAAATATATCACCTTGTACCTGCTTTCATTTATTCGCTGGCTTCTGCAGATGTATTTCTCTCTTTCACCCATTTCTACTTATCATGAGACTTACCTAAACATTTAGATTAACAGTTTGAGTTTACACGGCAAACTTAGTGGATAATTACCATTTTATACACCCCAGTTAAGTATATAAAATAAAATATGCATATTCCTTTGTCTTTCTTTCACAGTTAACATATACATAATCTTTATATACAGTTGCATAGCTTATTTCTTATTATGTTTCATTATCCATTTTCTATTTAACATTTATTCATTTTTTATTTCAATTAGTGTAGGAGCACCGTCTAAATGTACCAATAAAGGCACTACCATTTCCATTTAACGTGCATGGGTAAGTTATTTCCTTAGTCAGTACCATACGGGGATGAACTTTTGTAATTTACAAGCATATACCATTTCCCTTTTATTTTTACATTTGTTCCATTTCAATCAAGGGCGAAACTGCCTTATGCCCTCCCAAAAAAAAAAAAAGAAGAAATTTATGGCACATTGAAACATGATTTGAATTGGCTTACTATAGGAAATTTGATTCTTAATAATTGTATCATAAAATTCCTTAAGAGTGCATTCATAAGTTATTTATCTTAAATTTTTTTTTTTCAGACAATCTAATATATCTCATATATTAGCAGTGGAACCATAGTTGTTTCTTTTCTAATATAATAGAGACAGAAGCACGATCATTACAATACTAATCAATATTTATGAATTAATTAGTTCTAATACAACATTCTCAGGAAATATAAAATAGAATGCAAAATTGATAATTTTTTTATTTAATAATTATAATGCAACATAAGAATTTGTTTTGAATTTTCTCTTATATGTATTGTATTTTATGTGTTTGCCCCCCACTCTTATGACAAAAAAGATTAATGTAGCAGACCTCATGCACTATTCTAAATAACATCAAATTTCATTACTTATCGCTGAATAGTATACAAATTCAAAGCCACAACGAATTTGATTTGACTAACATCCTTAAGAATAATGTTAAATGCATTGGCTATTATTACAAATGTCAAAATTCTCTAACATTTCATGCCTCGAACATAATACATTTCCAAATTTGCTTTCTTTTTCTTTCCAAGAATTTAAAGTATATATATATATTTGTCATTTTGATGTCTAACTTTTATCATTCATCATTATGAATATAATAACCTTCAAACATTTATAATTGAATAAATAGTTAGAAGACTATATAAAATAAAATAGAATCATGTAATGTCTATAAAAATAACAAAAATTACCCACTTTATTCTCTTTTGCGTTCAAATCCTTCCAAATCTTCAATTCATTGAACTAGATCTCCAATACTTATCTTGTCTCAAGTATGAAAATCTCACTATTCTAAATAACATTAAATTTCATTACTTATCGCTGAATAGTATACAAATTCAAAGCCACAATGAATTTGATTTGACTAACATCCTTAAGAATAATGTTAAATGCATTGGCTATTATTACAAATGTCAAAATTCTCTAACATTTCATGCCTCGAACATAATTCACAATCTAATTCTCTAATAATCAAAATTATTACCTCAACTAATGATCCTTCCTCTTTCAAATTATCCTCCTGGAAATTTAGATTCACCACTAGATTTCCTCTCTTTTCATTTGACAATCTCTTATTATTTCATCAATTAGAGGAATGTAAAATAATAATTGTGAATGCAAAAGGACAATTTAATGCACTTACTCTTTCTACTGTCATCAGAATTGAAAACTCTTTGATTTGTCTTTCTCCAAAATTTTCTTCACTTTCTTGCTGAGTTCCTTCCTTTATCTTCCATTAAAACAATAGATCTCTTCGTAGGAATAAATCACAGAAAAAACGTGCAAAAAAAAAAAGAAATTGGAAACCTACTTTCTTCCTTCCTTTCAGCCGTTTCTTTCTCGACACAAACCTTCTCACGTATTTCGTTCTTATGGGAGTGAGTGAATAGAAGTTATGACACACAAGGAGTTTGTGGGCTCCGAAAATTCGGCCCCGGCCTCCCCGCCGCGCGTTGATTGTTTTGTTTTTTTTCTTTTCGGCGAGGGAGTTTTAACGGAATAAGTTCCGGGGTAAAGTTTGGGAAGGCAGACGGGTTTGTAGATAAGACACTACCCAGAGATTTCGCCCTCATTTTGCGAGGACTTTATGATCCGAGTTCTGGTTTCCTATAGGCGCAAGCCCCTATAGTTAATTACCCCTCTCGATAACAAGAGAGAACTTTCGATTAAGGCTAGTCGTCAATCAGATACGTAGAGATACGCGTTATCTGGCATATAGTAGCAGCAAATGTTTGGATTTGAGAATTTGAAAGGTTTGATATTTAAAACAGGAATTTCACCACCTAGCACTTAAAGCGGATGGTGGGGGAATGGATGATAAACCCGATCAAGATCACATGGTTCTGTCGTCCCGGGCCATCGTGGTCCCTGGTCCACTTAGTCAAAGGAGGTAGTCGACCCAACCTGATAGAAGGATCCTTGTCGGCAGCCATGGGTTGCTTCGTCCAAGGGGACCTTGTAGACCTGGGTTGAATGTTTGCCTAAGGGGACACCTTAGCTAACAGAGGGCTTTGTGCTCTATCGATCATATCCTATTGATTCATATCTCAAGGATTTGATGCCACTAAGGAACGTATTGTCTTTGGCCATAACCGATATTTTATGGTGCCATTTGGCGGCAAAACCACTCGATTCAGAGGGCACCGGGTCATAACCGTTTATCCTGCGGTGCCATTTGGAGGCAAAACCGCCGGTTAGAAGACGCGTACCACGTCCTTATTGGCAGGAGTTTGTTTGAGAATGGATCTTAGTGATATTTTCGACTAGACATTAGCTCTATATGAGCTGAAGTTATATTTGAATTTGTCCACCTCGGCAAACTGTTGCGGAGGGTGGATGAATTTTGCTTTAAGTATTGATGGATTTATTTCAATTTTAAATATTTTTTGGAATTTTGGGATTTTCTCTAGCTTTTAGATTTTTGACTTTGTGGAGTTTCAGATTTTTGTAGGTATTTGAGTGGAGCTTTGGAATATTTGAAATGGACCCCTCCGGTTGAGATATTCATCTAACACGGCCATCATCGGGGTATGTGGGGTCATTTCTATTTGTGGCTTGAACCTTGTCAACTTTGTTGAGCTGGCAACAAAGGACCGGGTTTCGTAGGCTTCATGCCTTTTTTTGTGAATTATCTTTGTTTAAGGCCTTGAAGGCCTAATATGAATGTAAAAAATAAATATTCCGATCACATTCGTGATCGTATATTTATCCGAGAGTTTGAACCATGTCTAATGTTATTTATCTGCTTAGAAGGATCGGGTTTCGTAGGCTTCGTGCATTTGTTAGTGAATTCTCTTGATTATAGGCCTTGACGGCCTAATATGAATGTATTAAATAAAGGAAAATTTACATACATACCACTTTATTTCATGCTATTTACATATCTAACACCCAAAACATTAATATTACATGTATACCATCCATATACAACTTTAATATCAAATATACCACTCATATAATTCATTTCTAACATTCATCATCTTATAAACTTTAATATTTCATTCCATGCACCTAAATTTATTCTATGGGTGGTAATCATGTAATATTAATGTTTTGGGTGTTAGATATGTAAATAGTAAGAAATAAAATGGTACGTATGTAAAACCCCCTAAAATAAATACACCGGTCGCCAAAACCGTGTATTTATTTGAGAGTTCGAACCCTGTCGACTTCTATTTATCCGTATAGAATGATCAGGTTCGAACTTGAATTCACTTATCGACCAGCGCAGCATCCTTTGACGTCACGTGTATACTAGTAACATGCTCGCCGGGGACCATGCGAGTGATTTTTATATACCCCTTTAGTGTACTTATGTGTATACAAACTACGGTGCATGTGTAAGGGTTCTTTGAAATAGTTGTAGTTGTACAGGCAACTGTCATTTGAGTATACAACATTTCATTTGAGAGCTCATACACGTCTTTTGTCTGCTAGTACGAGTGTTGCGGATCCGGTGAGGATCTTGATGTTATGAGGCCTCTCCTCATCTTGATGTTGCTCCCCTTTTCTCATTCAATGGGGAGTTCTTCTGGACTTTGAAGTTTGTTGCTTTAAAGAGAACTCCTTTTAAGATCATCAGTGTAGTTGACTTGTTGTCTCTGATGTTTGTAGATATCAGAACTGTTTTCTTCCTGAGTATAGGATCAAGAAGGAATTTTAGAACACCGGGAAGTTTAGTTCGAATTTGCTCAAACATCTCCTCCATTCCGCCACGGGGTGTTCTTCTTTCGTACATCAGGTTTCCCTTTGTACCCGATGTACTTGTAAATCTTGGTCACCGTCGTTGTAGATAAAATCTTTGCTTGTGTCCACAGTGGTTCGTTGTGCCTACGATATACACACTGTTGTTATCCACAAGTGGCTCATGTTCATTTGCAGGGACCCGTTGTATCAACTACAACTTCATAGAAGTGTTCGTAGAAGAGCTATTATTTCTATGTCATATCCACCTTTCACTAATCTCAGGTGGTTTGGTGATTGTGCTTGTTTGTAGGGACGGATCTTCTACTATCAAGTGGTAGTGTTGCCTTCTTCAATCAACAGGCATTTGTAGGGATCGTTGTAGGAGTTCGTTGCATTCATCTTTAGCGTGCACTGAGATTTCATCTTCCACTTACAAGTTGTTGTCAGCTTAGAGAACTGTGCATTTAAACTTTGATTTGTTCATTCATCCAAAGCCCAGTCCTATATGTTCCATCAGACCCGAGTTCAAGGTTCAATTCATGCTTGAGTCGTCTATGTTGTTATGGGTTCAACTCTTTGCATCCCATTTAATCTCAAGCTCCTTGTGTCCTCTATTATCCTTGAAAATTTATGTTCTTTATTGCTCATGTCAAGTTTGGATCCAACTTGAGTTCAATTTGAGTTCCTTGCTCTCCGTATAAGTTCAAGTGCACAGGTTCAGATGCTTATTCAAAGTCTTCTGAAGTCTTTTGAGTTCAAGTTCTATGTTCCTTGCGGTCCTTGCAAGTTCATTTGTTGATTTTGATTTCTGGTCACATTTTTATTTTATTTCATTTGAGTTTTGACCTTTAGAAATCATTTGAGTTTTGTTCTGATTTAGGTCCACAAGTCCACTGCTCTTTTTGAGCCCAAATTCTTGTTCTTTTGAGTCCCAATGATTGCTCTTTTTTGAGTTCAAAACAGGTCCTAAGTATAATAATATTTCACTCGAAATTTTGGCAGCCTCCCAACGTCTCCCCCGTTTAGGAGAAAAATCCGAGAGACTGGGCCATCCCACCACGCTACTCGAGCGTGTATGATAGGTGTCAGGGGACACCGGGCCGTACATTTTTTTATCCCACCACGCTACTCGAGCGTGTATGAGGTCTTCAACAGTATCCGTAGGCGAGCACAGGTAGATCTCCCCACCACGCTACAAGAGCGTGTATAGGGCTTACCCACTTCGTTGTATGCGTCGCACCGGGCTCCCTCCTACCGTGCTACGAGAAAGCGTAGGTGGTTCCCCGGTCCGCATCAAATACCGAATATGGGATTTTAGGAAATTACCCGCCTCGTCGTAGGCACCGCACTGAGTTTCATCCCACCGTGCTACGAGAGCGCATATAGAGGGTTTGCCGGTCCGTTGCACACGATGAGAACGAGAATATAAGTTTTAGGTGATTACCCGCCTCGTTGCAGGCATCGCACCGGGTTTCCTCCCACCGTGCTACGAGAGCGCGTATATGGGTTCCTCGATCCACCGCAAACATCGAAAACAGGAATCTGAGTTAAGGAAGATAAACCTTGGTGGCCGGCGGTGCTGATGTCGATGTCGAGGACCATCCCCACCACGCTACAAGAGCGTGTATAGGGCTTACCTACCTCATCGTACATGTCGCACCGGATTTTATCCCACCGTGCTTCAAGAGCGCGTATAGGGGTCCACCGGCGCGTCGAGGATGGAATTTAAGTTAGAAATTTTATACCTTGAAGACCGGCTTAAGAAAATAATTATTAAATTAATTATAATTACTATTAATATAATTAATAATTAAAAAAAAACTAATCTCTCCCTCTCCACTCTCTCTGTTTGGCGGGTCTAGGGGAGTTGGCCGTGGAAGCATGCTCAAGGGAGAAAGTTACCTACACAACCAGTGAGCTCCTGTTATTGATTCCGCTCAAAATGTCGTAACTTCCGGTCCTACAGGCAGGGAAAGCCGGTTGAAGGAGCGAAGTCGACCGACCACGACGGAACCGGAGAAGCTGCACGAAGGGGAGAAAGTCTCCTCCACAGCAAGCGAGCTCCGATGTTGCTTCCGACCAAGGTGTCGTGACGTCCGATCCTGACCAGAAGAGAAGGTCGTTGCTGGGTCGAGAGCGAGAGAGAAAGAAGGCCAGCGATCAGAGAGATCGGAGCGGAGAGCGCGAATGAGGGTCTTCGCTCTCATTTTAAAGACGCAAATGGGGTCGGCTCGAGGTGGGATCGTGCGATGAAGCGACGCGAGGTCGTGGGAAGGGCATCGGCGCCGTGGGATGGCAGAGAGCAGGTGAGGATTTGATTTTGATTTGATTTTTTTTTTCACCGAATACAGGTCAACAAAGTCGTTACTTTTCACTCCTGTAAGCAAATATTCACTCATAATTGCGAATTGTCCTCCTGGAAATTTAGATTCACCACTAGATTTCCTCTCTTTCCATTTGACAATCACCTATTATTTGATCAATTAGAAGAATGTAAAATAATAATTGTGAATGCAAAAGAACAATTTAATGCACTTACTCTTTCTCTTGTCATCAAAATTGAAAACTCGTTGATTTGTCTTTCCCCAAAATTTTCTTCACTTTCTTGCTGACTTCCTTCTTTTATCTTCCATTAAAACAATAAATCTCTTCGTAGGATTAAATCACAGAAGAAACGTGCAAAAAAATATGAAATTGGAAACCTACCTTCTTCCTTCTTCCTTTAGGCCATTTCTTTCTCGACAAAAACCTTCTCACATATTTTGTTCTTATGGGAGTGAGTGAATAGAAGTTATGACACACAAGGAGTCGTTACTTTTCACTCCCGTACGCAAATATTTACTCAGAACCGCGAATCGAACCCTCCAGAAGTGCTCATGCACGAGTTCGGCCCAGCCAGCTTCGCCTGTACGTTGTCGGTTTGTTCGGACCTGTACTAGTGCGGTTTATTACATAGGCTAGCTAGTTCAATTGAACCGGCCAGACCAGTTCTTACATGTTACCATCTCAATAACTTGAGCATTCATATTTGCTCAAATTTGTGCGTCCAAGAGAAGTTAAAGATGCATGACTCACACATCACACTCTATTGATCGTTGGGTGAGGTTACCCATTAAGTCGGTGGCAGAAAAATTGAAGAAAAATCAATTAAGGATGCACACCTATATACAAGAGTTGTGCATATATATGCACAACACACATAAGCACCCAACTCATATATAGATATGCGTTTGGCTCAAGCATGTATGTATCCAACCTATTTTTGAGCTATGCGGGTAATTTTAGCATTGATCAGTATAGAGGGAACTTTAATTGAGATTGAGACTTCTTGGTCAAAATGTTAATATGAAACCTTCTTCAGCCTATAGAGCAATTCAATCAATCAAGAGCTGAGGTTCAATCTAGTGCATATTTGTGATACTTTGGGAATGCTAACGTCTCAACTATAAGTACATGATCCCTAGGTCAATTTCATTTATTTTTCTCATTTTCCATCTTTTCAATCCTTGGAGCTCAGCCATGATAATATTTAAAACTAATGATACTATTTTAAAAAAAAAAAACTACCATGAATTCAGAATGATTGCAAAATTTTCATTTTTCTGGAGATTAAAAAATAGGAGAGCAACTACATATATCAAATCACTAACTTGAAAGTTATATGCCACAAATGCTAATACCAATCAAATAAAAAAAAAGGTAAAAGATTCCTCACCTACAAAGGGAAACTTGCAGCCAAGATCTCAAGTCTTCCTAGTACAAAATTCCTATCCAACTCGTATAAATTTCAACTATACCTCCGAATCATCAAGAAATGGTTTTTCCTGAAAACCCTGACTAGACACATCTGAAGTCAGAAGAGTTCCACGAAATCCTTCCTCAGCCTTAGGTGGCTCAATCTTCTGTTCAGAGAGCTCATCTGCAAAGGACAAGTATAGAGAAAATCGTAAAAAAAGACATACAACTTGTATGATACAAGCTTCTTCTCTTTCAAAGAACTCTACAACAAATTAAACTCATATCTACTACCAGCTATATCACGATTCTCATAAATCTCAGTGTCCATGACCCATAGAGTGTCTCCTGGAAATATATTTTTGTCTGCAAGTGTAGCAGAATCCCCATCAATTTGTACAAAGCTTTTGTGAAGCTTTTGGTTCTCCTTCACAACCTGATGATAACCAGAAATGGAAAGATTGATTACGCAATTCCAAAAAGTATTATTATGTCAAATTCGAAAGACAAGCATTCATAACCAAGTACAACCTTATAAAAATTTTCAGGGACGAACATGGGTGATAAGTGCATTTCAACCACAGTAGTCTCTTTCAAAATTACACATTGAAGGAAGACTGGTGAACTGTTCACATTTATTTTTATTTTTTTTTTCATCGGTGATCATTTTCCATTTTTTATTTGATATAAGGTCAATAAAAAAGGAAGGTGTTGTTTAATACAAAGAAAAGGAAAAAATAGATGGTTTTCTCTGATACAAAAAAAAAATATTTGGGAAAGATGTGCGAGTATCATATCAATGAAGATTAAAAATCATAGCTAACATACCCCAAAGGCTTCCCATATCATCATTTTCAGCTGGTATACAGATGTGGTGCTAGAGACTTTAAAATTGATTGACTTTCCATATGAAGTTTTTTTGGAGCGCTTTGAAGTCCGGATAGATGGAACTGTAGAAGCTTCAATAATTGACCGGGGAGCTTCCTTCCCATGCACAAGATACACACAAATATCCTCATCATTGTAATTGAGCTTTCGAACCAACTCAGAGCTTTCTCTCTCTCCAATGCAGTCTTCACATAACTAGAAAATTTATTATAGGATTAGCTTGACATAGAACTAAAGTACTGCATCAGACTTGAACACTGCAAAGCAAATTATGCAATATGATTAACGCAAGAAAAACCGCCCCTACTTCACATGAAGTGACTTCAATTTCATGATATGTTATTTTAATAAAAGGAAATAATGCATGTAGCTTTATTTAAAAAGGATCTCTTTTACCCTCATAACTTCCAATGACCCGGTTAGGAGAGTAGAGATATTAGATTTGACTTATATTAAGAAAGTTAGAGGCAGACCTAAAAAGACTTGGTTAGAAAATATTATGAATGACCTTTCTTTATTAGATTTAAACGAGAATTTGACCTTTAATAGGACACAATGGAAAAAAAATGATTCATGTAGCCGACCCCACGTAGTGGGATAAAGGCTTGATGTTGTTGTTGTTGATAATGCAATAAACAAAAATGCCTTTCTAAAGAATAATTTTGTCCAATGAAAAACAAAAATTGAAAAGAGATTAGAAGAAAAGGCAAGTAAGAGGTGATAATTTTCATTCAATTCGAAATTGATTTGAACAAGTTGGTGATGATTTTAACAAAAACATACTTGGCCCAAAAACTATGTCGAGTCAAATAGTCAATTTCATGCTTAGAATGGCTTGCTCGATCTTCAGTTCAATCCAGCTCAAATTTACTGTATAGAGAGTACTAGGTGGTCCATTTTTCGGTTTTTGTAGCTTGTGCAAGAGGTTTTGAGTTCTATCCATCCTTTCAACTCTTATACTTTTCCAATTTTGAGACAACTCAATTGATTTTGAGCCATGTCAAAATTGAGTTATTTCAAGCCAAGTTAGATAAATATTAAATCGATTTCAAGAAAATTTTAAGTGAGCTAAAGTCCATATCTTAAAGTTTTGAGTCAAGTAAAGCTTGTTCAAATTGGTTAGTTATGAGCATTACTTAAAGTAATAATTAATAAAAAATAAATATGATTTTTCAATAGTTTATCCCTTTTTTTTAACAAAGAAGAAAAATAAAAGACTTTAAAAAATTGTAGAGAAAATATTGAATATAAAAATTGCGTACCCAATGCATAGAGCTCCAACTAATGCGAGGGGTTGTGTATATGGACTTCCCTTGCATTTACATAAAGGTTCTTTCCTTGAATAGAACAAAGGAGGAATATATATCATGTAATATTATGGAGTATGACATTAATAATTATCAACTAATCTTACTAAATAAACTAATACCTAGGTGTGATAGGTTTAAATAATTTACATATGTTATTCATAATTATTATATTCAAAATATTCAATGCATAGTTGAATATAATAAAAGAATATCCTCGAGACTTATTATTTGTGAAGCTCTGATACGGACAAGTTAACAAATGCACAACATGAAGACATAACATCACAGTATAAAGTATGACATAAGGCACCATTAACATAATCTTATCTTTAATAACTTATTAATATAGGTTATGAAATTTCTAGTATTTTCTACTAAAGACAACACCCGATAAAGTTTAACATCATATACATATACTTCACATAAAAAAATTTATAACAATAATAAAAGTAAAACAAACATCATTAATAATAATAAAAATGCCTCATCGAATGTGACAATAGTCATTTGTTAAAAACACTCCAATATCAACATTCATTAATTCTTGCCAATTATCACATATTTTATAAATATCAATATAGCTTATAAAATATTTAAAATCCTAAAAAAATGCAATATCCTCTTCAAAATAATCAAACAATATACGAATGTGAGCATGTCCATGATAAATAATTAATTGAAGTTAACACACTAAATATTATGATCATCACTATCATTAGTGCTCTAGCTCTCTTCAACGACACCTTCACCTTAATCTAGAAAAGATATTTTTTAAAGATAGCTCATCAAGAGAGATTAGCAGCTTCAAGCTGTTTCCCGCCAAAGTCCCATAACTTAGACTCTCCTTGTATTATGAATTGCTCCAAGATAAAAGGTGAAGTTTAATATGCATAAAAACCAAATCTTTACTCAATTGAGTGAGTCTGATCCTCCTAAGTGTCATAAAAGAATATGTAGTCCAATATCCTTTGCAATACGAAGAGGAACATGATTGAGCTAATAATTTAATAGCAAAACTCTGAAGTTGTAAGGAACTAGTACCATAAATCATCCCCCAAATCTTTCCATCCACAAAGCCTCCAGAAGCTATTAAGTCATAATTAGTAAAAGTATCATTAAATCCAAAGAAGTTAGCAAACTCCAAATAAATCATTGCTCTTTTCAATATTTGAAAAAAGCATTTTCAAGCATTTGTTCCTTTTGTTAGAGTGGAATGGGCTAAGATGAGATTAATTAAAAGCTTAAATGTTTAACTTCAATTACAAGAGTGAGCTAAGCGATAAAAGGAAGTGCTTCTATGTTTCATCTTTGGACAAGAATGACATGCAAAATCTTATAAAATGTGTACTCATTGTTTCTCTTTCTTTTGTCAATATATAATTCATTTCACCCTTTCGATCATAGAATCCTACATGTCATGTACAAGATGGAGACAAAGCTTGTTTGTGTGAGCTGCTCTTAATATCTCAATACTGCCTCCATAAATAAAATAATGTAAAATATTTTATCCTACCACAAATCATCTAATATCTTATCCACATCATCTTCTCAATAGACACTTCACTAATTATCATGGTTTGCAATATTTGCTTTATAATTTTGAATCGCTTAAGCATAATGCTTATGCAAAAAAAGTCATTGCTATAGTTAACAATTGCAACTTACAAATTCATTATCGTAAAGGTCTTTTTGAATTTTGCATCATAGGTAATGTTAGTAATGTAAAATGTTCGTAATCCAATTACATTCTTCCTAGGTGATCTCATTTCTATCTATATTCTTTGAAGAATAAAAATTTTTTAATCCAAGATTCAATGCATGAACAACACAAATAATCAAAAAAATCATTAAGGTATTGAGTCTCATTAAGTGTTCATGTTGTTCTACACACCAATGCGTTGTCAGTGATTACTTGAACCAATCCCATGATAATCACTTCTTTGATGATTGATGGCATTTCTTAATATAGATCTACATTCTATAACACATAAATCCAACTATCACAAATAATAGTGATTTCTTTTCATACAAAGTTTCTTTAATTGGCTTAAGAATTCTTTCAATATTAGCATTTCCTTTTGAAGTAATATTGGCTCAAAAGATTATATGCCAGCGGAATAGATCCAATGGAATTACTATTTAGCTACACAGTAAAAGGTGCTACAATAATATGAATTCCTCGAAAAACTGACACAGAAAGGTGGTTGAATAGAACATACAAGCGATTTCTTCAAACAATTGATCTCTACCTTGCAAATCACATGCAATTTCATTAATTATCTTTGACCAATACATTTTTGTCTTTGTTCGACCATAACCCTCCATTCTAAGGAATTTTTCACTATACTGTGAGCTAGAATATTAATTTATTTGAATGGAACCACTTTTCCCATAAGAAGGGGAACTTTCTTAAATGATGCGTTATTTTTCATTTACATAGAATCTACATCTAATTTCTGCAATTCCCAAAGTTGTATGGATGTTATTTTTGAGTATCATCAAATGTTTGCCTAGGGCTATCTAAGCAAGTGAGCTCTTAGCCTCTCACTTTATAATATATTTCCTTATGCTTTCCTTAACAAAACCAACATTGAAATTATATATTTTCACCGACCCCAATTGCTCCTCTATTGTCTGATTTTATAATATAGTTCCACAAAGATCAGGAAATTTCCAGTTGCATTAATGCCAAATTTAGAAGTCAATCCCTGATTATATAATAAAAATAACTTACGATTAATAGCTCAAAAAAAAAAATCTTTGTAGTTTACCAATCATAAATACTTCCTACTTTGACCAAAAAAAAAAGCAAAATAAAAAGTTCCATTTCTGATTTCATTAATAATGATTTTATATGAGCATCCGCTAATATTAAATAATATAAATTTAAAGTGAACATGAATTAAATTTTTTTAATTAATAATAATGATATAGGGTTAACAAGTGGAGGGACGAAAATAGAACACTAAGATTCAAATAAATATTGGCATTGAGTTCTTACGAAGTGAGTTCATGCAAAAGAACTAAACATAATTAAAACTTATTTTAACAAAAAAATTCCTAAAATTATTATTTTGAAAAATCTAAACTTATTCAAGTTGAGATCAAAATTAATTCAATTTCAGCTCTATTTTGTTCATTTGTGCTCAATTCAAATTTGGCTACAAACCTTTTTTTTTAATCTTGGGGAGCACAAATTAAGTTAAACTTGAGTTTTATGAACAAAATGGAACTGAACTTGAGCAGGGGTGTTGCAAACACGAACAAACAAGCTAGAAAGAAACCAATATGACATATCTAGAACATAAGCCAACTTGTTTGACGCCCTTAACCTAGAACTTTAACCAAACAATTAAGCATAAAGAAAACAAGAGAATGAAGCTTGTCTTTCACGCCTTTGCTCAAGTATGCGTTGCACAATGAAGAGATAGGGGCCGAAGGCAGCAAAAGCTTCGTCGAAGGATGCAAGCCAATTGAAGGAGAGACAGGGTAACAATTAATGATAAAGGTGGGTCAAAGGCCCTAAAAGCTAAAATCGATGGCCCGTCAAAGGAAACTATAGGAGAGAAAGAGAGGCCGAAGGCTAAAGAAACTTTGTCAAACACTTATCGAAAAGAAGACGAGAGCCGCTTAATGAGTTGACTGTGGGATAAAGATTAAGTTTTAGGGCATGCACGAGATGCTAAACTATTTGTAACATAATAACTTAATTTTATCACAGTAATATCTCGATATTTCACTAACAAAAATGTCTCTTACACGAATGTCCTTAGCATGTTGGGGAACTTCTCACTCTTGTTAAAAAATATTTTTTTCTTAAAATGCCTCAAACATAATTCTTAACGTCACGTGTACGTGTCGTCATGACAAAATATCTTAGTGCCTAACATTGACACAAAAAGTATCTGAAAGTGCCTATGCTTCCGTGGGCTCCGAAAATTCGGCCCTGGCCTCCGCCCGCACATGGTTTTGTGCTTTTTGCTCGGCGAGGGAGTTTTAACGAAATAAGTTCCTGGATAAATTTTGGAAGGCAGATGGGTTTGTAGATAAGACACTACCCAGAGATTTCGCCCTCATTTTGCTAGGACTTTATGATCTGAGTTCTGGTTTCCTATAGGCGCAAGCCCCTATAGTTAATTACCCCTCTCGATCGCGAGAGAGAACTTTCGATTAAGGCTAGTCGTCAATCAGATACGTAGAAATTTGAATCCACCTTAGCTGACAGAGAGCTTTGTGCCCTATCAATCATATCCTATTGATTCATATCTCAATGATTTGATGCCACTAAGGAGCGTGTTGGCTCTGGCCATAACTGGTATTTCGTGGTGCCATTTGGTGGCAAAACCACTTAGTTCAGAGAGCCCCGAGTCATAACCGTTTATCATGCGGTGCCATTTGGCGGCAAAACTGCCGGTTAAATGACACGTACCACGTCCTTAATGGCAAGAGACTATTTTGAGAATGGATCCTAGTGATATTTTTGACTAGGCATTTGGCTCTTTGCGAGCTAGAGTATTTTTCATTTTTGTCCACCTCGGCAAACTGTTGCAGATGGTGGATGGATTTTGCTTTAAGCATTGATGGTTGAATTTTAATTTTAATATTTTGGATTTTCTGGATTTTGGATGATCTTTGGAATTTTGAATTTTGTGGAGTTTAGACTTTCGGGGATTTGGGTGGCATTTGAAATTATTTGTGTACCCCTCCGGTTGATATTTTTGTTCAACACGGCCATCATCGGAGTGTTTGGGGGTCATATTCATTTGTAGTTTAAACCTTGTCGACTCTGTCTGGATGTCGACAAAGGATCAGGCTTTGCAGGCTTTGTGTCTTTGTTTATGAATTCTCTTGATTATAGACCTTGAAGGCCTAATATGAATGTATTAAAACAAATACACTGGTCGCCATAACCGTGTATTTGGTTGAAGGTTCGGACCCTGTCGACTCCTATTGATCCGTATAGAAGGATCAGGTTCAAACTATAATTCACTTATTGACCTGCGCAACATCCTTAGACGTCACATGTGTACCAATAACATGTTCGTCGAGGCCCATGCGTGTGTTTGGGGGCCTTTTGTAATTATACACCGTATACTCCTTTTTATCTGCTTAGGAGGATCAGGTTCAAATTTAGTAACCCGCGCAGCATCCCTAGACGTCACGTGTGTACCAATAACACGCTCGCCGGGGCCCATACGGGTTTTATAAATGCTTTTACCGCTTTTAGTGTACCTATGTGTATACAAACTACACTGTACATATGGGGGTACTTTGAAAGTACTTGTAGATGCCTTCTATCCGCTTGCATGAATGTTGCGGATCCGGTGGCGTGGCGTAGCAGCTTCTGAATAGAGTTGTTCGCTGCTTCGTACAGGTAGACTGTCGTGCACTACTCGTTGCTTTCTGCAGGTGGATCGTAGTGCACTAACAAATCTTCTGCTTTATGTCGTAGGAGCTTACACTTAGTGGTCTTTTGGCATTCTGCTCGTATATGACATTTAGTGCATATGATGGGTCCTCCACGACGGTATGTAGATGGTTGCACTTTCTACAATTTGACCATCTTTGTTTGTAGAAAATTACTACATTTGATCAGTACTGGATTGTTATTGATTATAAGAGTTTCATATCACTCATTAATTATCACTGGTCAACACTCATAGGCTTGTTGTGTCTATATGTAAGTTAGCACTGATCATTGGGTGAATCGCATTCATCGCCAACTCTTCCTTGCCTATTGATTGGCAAATTGTTGCATCGCTCACAAGCATTTTAATATCTATTTGTACTCTGATGTCAACTACGGGAATGTTATAATGTTCTTGCAATAATGATCTTGCAAATGTCTATCATAAATTTTCTAGCGTTGCAAGTCATTACTAATCAACATTGAAAATTTCATTCAACATAAGCCTCCATTGCTTATTTGATTCATTTGATTCAATTCACTTGATTAGATTGAATCTTGCGTGATGAATTGGCTTCTCCATTGAAATGACGAATGCTCATTGAAGACTTTGTATTGTAAGCATGACGATATTTTTGCATTTCTCCATTTGATCCTTGTTGCATGGTCAACGCTTAAGTATGAGAGCTAGAGAATTTTATCCATCCTCAAGCATTGCTTGCAATCACTCTTCATTTTATAGGTAATTATTGTTTAGTGAAATTTGCATTCTAATTAACATGAAGGTCCTTCCACATTCAATTGAGAGCTTCATATTTTGATTGCAAGTACATTGGTTGGAATGGGATGTAGGAATCATAAGTCTCTCATATATGTTCCTTTGCATCTAAGTTGGGGCTTAATGCTTGTAATCTATACAAGTTAGATCTTATACGGTTCATTTGAAATTCTTTGGGTTATCATCAAAATCAAGTCCAAACTCAAGTTTGGGTTTGTCTAGTTCAAGCTTTGCTCCAAGTTTGAGTTCAAATGGTTCAAATTATGGCTCTTTTGAGTCAAATGAGATTCAAATCGAAGCCTTGTTGTAGTTCAAGTTCTAGTCCGGTGAAGCTTCAATATGAATCCTCTACTCATTTGAGTTTGAGTCCAAGTTCAATCATAGTCTCGTACTATCCAAATTTTTGTTCAAGTCTCATTGTTTTATTCAATTCAAGTGAATCTTTTTAGATTACTTAAGTTTGCAAGCCTTTGTCATATGATTCAAATTCAAGCTCACAAGTTTGTATTGTTCATTCAATGTTCAAATCAATGTGCAAGCTCTATCCAAGTCTTTTGTCATCTTGTTCGGTTCAAGTTCTTTACACCAAGTTCTTTGCACCAAGTTCTTTGTCATTTGAGTTCAAATTTGAGTTTATGTTCAAAGCAGTCCCAAATTGAGTCATCTGCAGTCCGAGTCTTGTTCAAGTTTAATGTCCACAAGCTTGAGTTCAATGTCAAAGTTCACCTTGTTCATTTCAATTTTAAATATTATTTCAATTAAAATAATTATTATAATTATGACTAAATATAATTAATTATGAAATTATTTTAAATTATACATTAATAGATTAATTAATAATTTAAATAAGATATTAGATAATAATAATTAAAAAAAATTCTTACTGACAATACGTCAAGAAAAAGGAAGGAAAGAATAAAGCGACCAGTCAAACCACCTATCAACGCCTGTGATTGAGCGGTAAGGAAAAATCGGTAGACACCTAACACGAAGTAACGAGTGATCCCTCATCCACGTGCCAACACCAACAACCCGCGAATGTACAATTTCTAAACTCAAACCCTACTTCAATTTCGCGCGGACCGAAAATCGCCCCATGCACGCCTTGTTGCGCCCTGTGGATGGGACCCTGTGGTCACCATCGAAAGCGGGGTCACTCATAAGTACTCCCAGATGGGGTAAAGCAACTGCTTTTCAATAAAATGTTTTAAAACCCCATGCCGCCTTTGTTGGCGTAGTGCTTAAAAAAAAACTACTCTCCGCGTGTCCACAAACTCAATCGGCCACGTCTTTTGTTTACGTGGCGGGTAGGCGGCGCTCTTGATCTATTTCCTAAACAGGGGGACGCCCGGGAGGCTGCCGAATTTTGTCTGATATAAGACAAGAACTTGAATCAAATGGACTTGCTTGGAACTCAAAAAAAACAATGGTGAGACTGAGAACTTGGCTGGATTGAGTTGAATCTCCATGAATTTAACTGAACCTAAATTAAAACTGGAATGAAAATAAAGCTTGCACTTGAAAGTCTATACAGGAAATGAACTTAACTCAGAAAAAAAATCAGCAAATGATAACTAAAGTAACTTTCCAATGGACATTCAATGTAGCTTGTTTCGACATGATAACAAGAACTCACCCGATTCAAACTGGAACAAATGCGGCAATAAAGAACTGTACATAAATTGAGCTTGCCATGAACTTAAAACAAAACTTGATCTTGGACGATCAAGTCTGGACTCAAGCTTGGACAAAATTTGAACTAAGTGCAACTTGAAGTTAACTTGAACTTGAATGATGTGACAAATTGGACCTCAATGTCAAATGAACAGGATCATTTGAACATTGAAGCATGACATACAAGCAAGAACTTGCAAACCGATACAAAGAGACTTAGCTTGAATCTAAAAGGGAACTGCAATAAGCATCGAGCCTAAGTGAATTTGACTAAAGGGACTCTATTGGAAGCTAACAAAATCCTAGGAAATGTTAAATGTACCACATCCTAATTTTGAATAAAAAGATTTGATTCATTCAATGATCTGATGCAACAAGCAGGTTAAGACAATTCTCAGTGCGTTGAAGGTGATAGATGAAAAACAATGAACCATCTATATGCAACTGTACAACTTACTATAATCAAAAGATTCAAAATGCAGCTTGATAGCGATGTATTAACGATGCATAACTCGATTGATTCGGTCATTCTTCAATGAATGCAACATACTCGTGTAGAATATCCACAAACGTAACAACGCTTCATTCATCAAGTAAAAAGTAAAGCATTCTTTGTGATGCCAAAAAAGACTGACTTCCCTAGATTGGGAGTCAATGACAGAATCTACAATGAATTTGAGCTCTCGTCCTAACAATAATGGGAGATTAAGCAAATGAATAACACGATAAATAACCACCAAAGTCAAGTGGCATAAGAGGTTGTGAAAATGCGAACTCCTATAAATCACATAGAACCCTTCACATGTATAAGTTCAACTACGAACAAGTAGATAAGAGAATTGCAACAAATATAGCTCCTGCAAGCTGCATAGAGACTGAAGACCCATTATACATTCAAAATGTTGTTTCAGAGCAAATACAAAGACACGATGGATACAACTACTTATACGACAAGGCAAGATAGTAGTTATTGCACTATATACTACCTGCATAAATCATATAAATGGTGCACGACATCTCTGATGAAAGCAGCAAAACACGCAATCCAGAAACTATTGCCAACAACGCCACAGATCTGGCAATCTTCGTACACAGCAGACAAAAGCGTTAACAAAGTCTAAAAAATACCCATGCACGCACGTAATGATGCATATATGTACATCTAAAGGTAATCAACCAAAACCCGCATGGGCCCCGCGCTAGCTTTGTAACCGTAACGTTTAGGGATGCTGCCGGGTTATTAATTTGAGCACGATCCTCCTGAAGGCAGTAAAAAGTTGATCAGAATATATAAATGCCCCAAACCCCGCATGGCCCCCATCGAGCATATTTTGAAACACATGTCACTCTAGGGATGCTGTGCGTGTTATAATGATTCAATTTTGAGTCCAAATCCTCTGTGCAGCAAGCGGAGTTGACAAGGCCGAACACTAAGATAAATATCCGGTCGCGAGGTGACTGAGATATTTATTTTATCATTACATATCAGGCATTCAATGTCTAAATCAAGAGATATTCACTAACAAAGGCAAAACACAAAACCGGATCCTTATCTACAGCTCAAGATCGAACAGGTTCAATTCATAAATTAAATGCTCCTCTTCACCCGATGATGGCCGTTTGAATGCAATATCAACCGTAGGGGTCCATTCAGTATTTCAAAATACCACTCCAAATACCTGAAAATCCAAATTTCCAAAAACAATAAATCCAAAAATTTATAAATTAAATCAATCCATCAACCACATAAAAGCCAAAACCATCACCCTCCGCAACATTTGCAGTGGACAGACAAATGTCAAATACTACTTAGCTCGCAAAGGCATAATGCTATCGAAAATATACTAAGATCCATTCTCAAAAATATCTCTGCCCATTAAGGACTGGTCGTGTATCTTAACGCGATTTTGCCGCCAAATTGGCTACGCAGAGTAAGATGTTATGGACCGCGGCCCCTGAACCGAGTGTTTTGGCGCACAAATGGGCACCACGAAATACCGATTATGCCAGGCCAAGCTCCTTATGGCATCAAATCTCTGAGATATGAATCAATAGATATGAGATAGGGCACAAAGCTCCTCTTCTAGCTAAGTGGAATTCGAATCTTTTTTTCACCTTAGGCACAAATTATTCAGCCAGGTCTACAAGTTCCCCTTGGAGAAGCAAACCCATGGCCGCGACAAGGACCTTCTGTCGTTGTCGACTACCTCCCTAACGGATATAGGAGACCAGGACACAATGTGCCGCGAGACGGAACCATGGGATTTGATCGGCATCATTCATCGTCCCCCACATCGCTTTAAGTGCAAGATGGTGAATTCTATTTAATTCAATTCATTTCCAAATTTCAACGTCCATATTCAACCCATTTAATCTCATATCACTCCAAATCCAATTTTCAAATTCAAGCATCCCATACTGCTGCAGCTATATGCCAAGATAACACTTATTCATCTACGTATCTATGACGGACTAGCCTATTACGGAAAGTCCTCCGCTGTATCGAGAGGGTAATTTAGCTATAGGGCTTGGCCTATCAGAAACCAGAACTCATATCATAAAGTCCTCGCAAAATAGGCGAAATCTCTGTGGTACGTGTCTTAATTACAAACCATCTTGCCTTCAAATTATCTCAGAACTTGTTCGTTAAAACTCCCTCGCCGCAACAAAAGCAAAACACATGGGGAGGGAGGCCGGGGCCGAATTTCGGGGGAGCCCACAAGGGATATTACTAGCTGTAATTATCTTTACTATTATAAACTATAAACTTAAAAATATAAACCTACTATATATCTTGACTATTAATACTAATATTATTTATATTATTAATTATCAATATTTTTTTAATTTATATTATTAAATTACATAAATTAATTCAATAAACAATCCTACTCCTTTCTCTCTCCACATTCTTGTTGTAATGGACGCGTATGGTTTGAATGAGTCCGCTAAAACCTTTTCTCGCCTCCTTCGAGCGAGGCGTTCTATATAATATATATAATAGCTGACCCCACAAATGGGTAAAGAATTGATGTGTTATAGAGGAAATTTTAGATTTCAAGTACACAAAAATTAAGGCTATATTAGCAATATATTTGAAGTCAAATGATTTGTACAAAAGTATTTCAATGTAATTATTACTTAGACCCAACATAGAGAGTGTGAGCCACTCATTGCAATCTAAAACTAATAAATGCACCACCAATGAAGAAACAATAAGAAAAGATTATCAAAAATTGATATTCAATTAAGTGATATTGGTAGAACCTATAAAGAGACCCCAAAGTAAGGCTCAATCATTTACATTAGTTATTGTTCAATAAAACATTCTATTGAATCACCAATCACTTGAATCTGTCACATATAGAAACTAATATTAAATAGATTAATGCTAAGAGAAGTTTTCAATCAGTGTCTGGCAATTAAAGAAGACCATACAAAAGAATAATCAGCTTATTAACTGCAAGACCAAAAACTAGTACCAAGTTACATTGAATGCAATAAAGCTGATTGTTGTACTAATGGATGTAACCTTTATTACAATGATGATTGACCAAAGACAAAAGTACTACGATTACCTAGATACAAACACATAAAGAAAAAACAACATAAACAAAAGATATTTCAATTTAAAGGGGTATTTTATTCCAACTTATATACCTTGGTTCCCTTCAAAGTATTTTTATGGATATCAACCAAATCATGAGAAATTCCCTTCCCTATAGAGTTGATCCGTCAACAGATCACTTGTGCTTGCCCAGGAAGTTATCAAAGAAGGATGACACTTGCCACATCCATTGAAAGACCATCCTAATAGCCGGCCATAAGGCCCTTCCAACTAGAAGGTTGACTATCACTCACACTCGATCAATGTCTTCACACCTTGTAACCCCTCCGACTCACCAGACCACCTAATGAGGGAACCTAACCTCGCAACCCCTAGTCATTTCGGCATACAACTCATCAAGGCTCGAGAATAGCCACCCCTCACACTTCAGCTCACCTTCATCAGAGGGTACATCGAGTCTCTTACATATCCGCCAACACCACAACTCCAGTTATGCATCCATCCTCATAAACTGCCAGACCCTATCGCTTCTCTTAACTCGCTCATTATAGACAGGCATAAATCTCTAATTCACCTTCTAAGGGCCAATGAGAAGTCCACATCCCAGAATTAGTGTGAAGTGTTTGGAATCTTTTGAGCTCAATTTTCTTTCATGTAACATTTCCATACTCTCAATCCTAAAATACTAGGTGCAAGGAACAGATAAAGGATCTGAAGCTGTTACTTTTCAAATATAAAACTTTTTGTATCTTTGATGAGTAGTAAGCTTCTGGCCTATCTCCTCCACTCTCTTCTACTCTCTCTCACTAATTTCATTCTACAGTCCCTTATCTTACCAAAAAAATATCAGTAAGTCTGGTATCATCCATTAACAAATCGGATCCAACACCAACACCTTATCAACCTAATATTAATTAATATCTATTGATTCTATGAGCATATGAAATGATATCATAGAGAAAAAGACCCAAGTATATTATCACCCATTACATGTTAAACATCACAAGTGTATGAATATATTAAGTAAAATGGAATAGAATATATGTTTCAATCTGATCATTTTGTTTCTGAACAACATGTTCAAATATAATTAACAAAGAATCATGAATATAAGAAGATCAGTGATTGATCAGCAGCATCAGGACAAAGGAAAGAGAATTATTAAAACATGGGGTAATATAGTTTGCCCACAAAAAGAGAGTGCCAAAACCATCAACATAAAACTGATATCAACCATACCAAAGCGAAATGATTGAGGTGATCAACAAAGAATTGATAATTTGTCGATAGGATACAAAGAATGTGGTAAGATATAGAGTATTATCAGCAATTATAAACAGTGGATCGGATAAAGGAAAAGATTTAATATTATTTTCACATTTATTAGCTTATGATGCATTTGTTTATATTTAATTTTAATAATTTATTTAAATTTCTTTTGTGATTATTGCTCCCCATTATTTATATTCTTCTAATTTATAGAATTGTACTAAACTTCAATGCGACGACATCTAGTGGTGAAATGAGCCTATGGACTAAATTAGGTACTAAAAATTTCAAATTTTTGTAGTAAAGATTTGAATTCGAAAATGTTGGAATTTAATGCTGATTCAAAATAAAACAATTATAGAGCTAACCTATGGACATCAAAATACCCGAAATAAATCTTGCTCATCATTGGAGTTCATAGAATATAGTTAAAAGAATATATAAATGCAATGATACTCATAAACATTAGTTTTTTGTGGCTTCGATGAATATCTTCAATTTCCACCACAAGCAAGTAATCTTTCTATACACATCCCCAATCAAAATACACAAGCAATCTCATAAAAAGGGCTGCAGCACAATTCTTTTATTCAGAATTAAAGATGAGAAAAAAAACATCCGATTAGACAGAATTTAAGCATCGTGCAC
>NW_021369505.1:318134-320128 GCF_001605985.2 Dendrobium catenatum
ATTTAATTTTAATCAAATTATAGTTAATTATTAATTATAATAATTAACCATAATTATTAACAAAATTAATTATAACTTATTTTAATTAAAACTAATTATTAATAATAATAATTAAATATAATTAAAGTATTTAATTATAATAATTATATTTAATTATAATTGACTATTATTAATAATTAATTAATTATAACTAAATAATAATAATAATAATATATAATATAATATAAAATAAAAATCCCTCCCTCACCTCTCTCTGGCTTACAGGATTTGGCCGAAAACCGTGAAAGGGAGAAAGTTACCTTCACTGTAAGTGAGCTCCCGTGGTTGCTTCGATCAAAATGCCGCAACTTCCAATCCGACAGGGAGAGAACGTCGGAGGAGGAGGTGAAGTCGGCGGCAAGTAGAGAGGTAGGGTTCGGTGCTTCCCTCTCTCTCCAACGGAAGAGATTTAGTCTTGTCGGTTTAGGTCCGAACTAGATTTGCACAAGGGGTTATCCTTTTTTGGCCACTTTTGACTTCTTTATGTTCATAGCTACTCTCCTTGGTCGACGCCCAACAATAGGGAGTCATCTGCAGTACCGAGGTCTTGTTCAGTTATAATCCACCAAGCTTGAGTTCAATGTCAAAGTTCACTTGTTTCATTTCAATTTCATTTGATTAAACTTGATTCTAAGTTTATATTTATCGTACTGCCTCAAAGTTTGGTTCCAACACATACCGTTTCCAAATTTGTCCAGTCCTTGGATCTTCGACTACCAAATTTCGACAGCCTCTCGGCGTCTCCCCCGTAGTTCGGGAAAACACCGACCAAGAGGTGCCTACACCAGCTCACGTCAATCAAAGACGTGCATTGTGTTTCCTTGTTCTGTTGGACCGACACGGTATTTTTTTTTTTCTCACCCGGCCAACAAAGGCGTGCATGGGGGTTTTTATAAACATTTTAATTGAAAAAGGCAGTTGCTTTTTCCCCGCTGAGGGTACTTAATGGTGACCCCGCCTCGCCTAAGGTGGCTCAGGGATCCATCCCACCCAGCAACAAAGGTCGCGTGCTATGCACTAGCGCGGTACTCACTCCCCCGGTCCGCTCACGAACATTGGAAGTGAGCATTTAGGTGATACCAGCCGCTCGTCGATCTAGGCGGCCGCATACCGGGGTCCCATCCCACCAATGCGCAACAAATGGGTGCATCGAGCGGTTTTTCTTCGGCTCGCGCTAACTTTGAGAGCGGAGAATCGACGTTTTGAGAGAGTTCATACTGCCCAAGAACATATTGCCGAGCTGAATTCTAGCACTCGTAGCATACGAGTCGAGCACGTAGAGGATTTTTTCTCATATTATTATTATCTTAATTAATCAATTATACATAATCTAAATCAAAGTATATATATTAATTAATCAACTTTAAAAGTCTAATTATTCATAGAATTACAATAATTAATTATTTATAGATCATAATAATATAATAATTAATTTAAAATTATTTATTACAAATTATAGTTAATAAAACACATTCAATAATCATTAACAAATTAAATCTATAATTATTTTAATTAAAACTAATAATAATTAATAAATTAATATATAAAATATTTATTATAATAATTATAAGATTATTATATTAACATATTATTAATAACATTAATTAAATTAAATAACATAATAGATAATCATAATATCATACCTAATACAGAAATCAAACCTAATCTCTACCTTAGTGGATATCAGGGGTCAGAGTAAGGTCTACGGGCACGGCTAGGTTCGGAAAGGGAGGGAGATGTGGGGAGGGTTCGGTGAAGTGGGATCGGAGCGGGTCGGATAAAACGTCGGAAGCGGCGGCTTCGGTTGGGTTGTCCGGGATGGAGTCGGCGGAGGCCGA
Source organism: Dendrobium catenatum (assembly GCF_001605985.2). NCBI lineage: Eukaryota > Viridiplantae > Streptophyta > Magnoliopsida > Asparagales > Orchidaceae > Dendrobium > Dendrobium catenatum. The sequence goes on from NW_021369505.1 coordinate 320,012, forward strand.
ACGAGCAGGCTGGAGGCTTCAGGTTGAGGGATTCTTGGATTGCGGGAGGGAGAGGCTTCTCTCTTCTCTCTCTCTCTCTCCTCCTTCTTCCGTTCCTCTCTCTCTTCTCTTCCATCT
>NW_021369505.1:320228-431761 GCF_001605985.2 Dendrobium catenatum
TCTCTCTCTCTCTCTCTCTCTCTCTCTCTATGTGAGGCTCGGGAGGCAGCGACGGGCTGAGGGCAGGGACGTCGGGAAGAGATCGACGGGAGCTTGGAGGGATTCAGTTGTGGGAGCAGAAGTCGGGGAAGCCAGCCTTTTGTTTTATAGACGCGGAGAAGGCGAGGATCGAGGTGTTGTCGTAGGATTCACGGAGACAGACGCGAACGACGCCGCGTCTACAGTAGTTTTGACGGGATTTCCGGCATTATCTGTGGACCTGATGGATTCAAGGAATGTAATAGAGTAAATTTCTTGGGTTTTAACTGAGATTTGAGGATGATCTTTACTCTTTATCCAGAGGTTAACAGCTTCCTAGCTTATTATACAAAATTAATATATTAATCACCAATTTAGGATGGGAGTTTAAATAGAGAAGAGCCTTATGAGTGTTATGCAAGAAGTGAATATTATCTAGATCTACAAATAAGTTTTGTATATAGTTAATCAGCCATATTGTTTGAATTTGAGTGTCGGGCAATAAATGAATTATTAATAACTAAGTTAAGTGTGAGAAAAATGAGAAAGTGTGAAAAACTTTGAAACGATATATTAAGAAATAATTATATAAAAGGAATGATTAAAGTAGCATGTATAAAGAAAACTTGATGGAAATGATTTTAGTATGCAAAAAAGGATAGAAAATACATCGATTAAACACGCAGATAAGATGAATGTCGAAAGCCAAGGAAAAAATGAATAGATTGAATGTAAGATAAATAGAAGTTAATTTGTGCAAGATATGTGTAAAAAATTGTGATATAAGAAGTTGAGCCCAAAACATTTGGATAAGAAAAATAATGATGATGATGATCATATTTTTGAAGATCATGGATGGAAGCACACATAACCATGATGTATAAGAAGGTTTTTTTCAACTTTATAAAAAGTATTAGTTGCCAAAGCATGGTTGTTCTAGCTTTAAAAGATGGTCGGTGTGCAAGAGAGCAAGAGAAGAAGAGAGTATATGTGGTGTGGAAATATTTGTTTACATGTTAAAAGTGGAAAAAAATTAGGAGAATAATGCACTTAGATAAAAATCTACCTTCTCACTGATTGAAGTGAATTTTTCTTTCTTATAAATCCTATAAACTAGAATAATCTAAAAAGGGAAATAAGTATAATATAAAAAAAGATTATGCACCATTACATATTTGATAGGAAATGGTGAATCGTCTTGGAAAAACATTTCAAGGATCTTATTGTAAATTGTTGTTGTTGAATAATGAGGGCCAACCTAGGGCCCTAGGTAATCCCGTTTCCTCTAAATGATACTCTCTCCAAGTTCATCTCCATGGAACTCGTGTACATGATCAAATAATAGTTGATTAACTTCCGAAAAAAGTTGAGCAATGGTGTTGCAAAGCAAACGGATGTCACCCATCAAGTAGGCTTTAGACATTAGCATGAATAGATGTCACCAATACTCTCAAATACATGTCAAAATGATTATCTCAAAGAAATGAAAGAATAAAATGCTGAAAACATTTAAAATCATCATGGGTATCACCTCAATTACCAATCACTAATGATGCACGCTTTCAACATCATTGGAACCACCCTCACCATTCCTAGCATAGGAGAGCTTTAGAAGCATGAGGATACACTTTTATGCTTAAAATGGAAGGTTGGTGTTGTGCGCTTAATAGCTTTTTCAGGTGAAAATTATAAGAACATCTAATCTCATCTCATTTCATTATTATATGCCCAATGGCAGCTATTAAGTTGTCGTTGTCAACATTCTCACTATCACTAACAGAGGGCTAGACATGATGGGGAAACTACACTAAAAAGGAAAGGTCAACGATGCTAGACAAGTATGATCAATAGGAGTCATTCCATAATAGCTTATAAATTTGTGTTCGCTTAATTTAAATATGTTTTAATTGTTTCAAATAATTAATAAAATATAATAAGGGCATCATATTTCCTTCTTTTAATGTCTTAAATAGTTAAGGATAGCAGCATAAACTCTAAACTATATAAGGTGATCAAATATTGCATTAGAACTTTATTATTATTGAATTGAATATTGATTCACTAAACTCTCTCTCTCTCTCTCACTCTCACCTTGTCACGACCCGGCCCGGTGAGCTCGCGCAGGCGAGGCGGGAACAAAGGTCGGACGGTAGGTTAAATTATCTAATCTGTGCCAGTAACTTCGACTTTAATCATAACATTTTAGGGTGTCAATAAATAACCCAACTTGATAATTCAACCTGAATCCGACTAAAAAAATCTAATTTCAAGTAGACTATATTATAATTTAGGTCAGGTTTGAGCATGAAATCGTGACTTGATTAATTTTTGGATCAGGCTTGGGTTGACCACAAAAACCCAAAATTGACTTTAAATTGACCCAACTATCATTCGAGGTTAAACAAATCGAGTTATGATTAAACAAGTCATATTTTGATTAAACAGATCGTGGCAATTTAAAAAGAAAAGATTGCATAATATATAAAATAAATGGATCAAATGTGTCGGATTTGGGTTAGGCAGTTAAAGCTTGAGTTTTGTTTGGGCCAAACATTTTGACTCATATGATAGACATGTCAAGTTTGAGTCAAGTTTATCTAGATCGAGTCAACTTTGGATTAGACCTAAACCTGACATGCTGACCTGAATTGACACCACTACATCATTTACTATTGGAGTTGATTCTTGTTATATATCATGTTTAATCCCTAATCAAGATCTTAACCTTATTAAGGGCTTCCAGCAAACCCAACAAACTACTACAACACTCAACAATCCAATGCAACAAACCATTGACCCATAGATGATCTCATAACTACTCCTGCCACCATTCGCATGTACCCTATTTCCCCCATCACATGCCCAACCTACTTGTCACGCACACACTGTGACATTGTGGCCCAACTACATCTCTGCATGATTCATGATCCAAAACTGCTTCTACATTTGGATTACACCCTCAGATCTGTAATCACATGCCCTACAACTAGAGGTGTTAATAAATGGCCTGACATGATAATCCGACACAGACTCGACTTGAAAAATCTAGGTTTATAAATTTTGACAGGTGTTTAGGTCTCAAAATTTGAGCCTACTAAGTTATGGGTTCAATTTGGGTTGGCCTTGAAATCCAAAATTGACAAAGTTACTATTTGAGTTTGAGTTAAATGGATAATATTTGGGTTAAATTTGCCATGTTTGGGTTGAATGGATCATGTTAATCCTTAAAAAATACATGATCCATATAATAAATGTGTTAAATGGGTTGGGTTCAAGTTAGGCGAGTTTAGGTCAAACATATTTGTATCATGTCAATTTTGGGTTAGACTTGAACCAGACTCGCTATCCTGAACTGATACTCTCCCACAACTTTATCTTCCTCTTCTTCCCATAAAGTGCAACCAAACCGACTCTCTACTGCATGCGCTACAAATTCCACTTCCACTGCTATTTAGTAGGGTCCCTACTCTTACATTATAATGCACTACTTTGCTTGTCTCATGCACAACATGTCTACCTGCCACCTCTTCAGTGCCACTTGTTTACAATCTCCACTTGCATGCATCAAGAGAACTTTCCTTGCTTGCTCGTTGATTGCATGCATTCGTTGTTTCAGTGTTCATATGCATCTTTTATCTCGCATTAAAATAATCCACTGCTTGCAATAACTCCCATTAATAATCTCTGAAACATAACTAATGCTACCATCCACCAACCTAACCTGCCACGGAGCACATCCTACCTTGCATAAATAAACTCTAGAATCAACGACCATGCTGCAAGATCTTTGTCAGAACTTTGCAACATTGGATCTTGAAAATCCCACAATGTCCTCTACTCAGATAAAATATGTCGTACTCATGGTTGTCACACAAATCGCACACATGATATACCCACAACAAAACCTACAACCCTCTCTAAAACACTTCATTGCTAGGCTTATTGGCCTTCCCTTATTGTTGTACTTGGTAGCAACCTCTTCATGCACTATAATTAAGATTGTTAAAGTCTTACAACTCATTTAAAGAGCTTTCATCACCTCATGCTACAAACCACACCATCATCTTCCTTCGCCGCATGATAACAATTAATTTTGGGTATTATGAGTTCTTAAATCATGGCTTGAAACTTTTATAAATTTTTTGTATGTTATCATTGCATCGAAACAATCAAGAGAAGTGGATTGCTCAAAATTCCTATCTTATTGGAAAAACATTTATGAGAAATACAATCACTTGCTTAAATATATTCACCATGTAGTCATTGATATTATTAAGTTGATTTTTACATCAAGATAATCAACATCCCCACATGGAAAATTAGCTTGGATATAACTCTAATTTAAATAAATATTCCTAAAAAATACATTCTTTGAAATTTTAGAAGATTACTTAAAGGAATCCTACAATTATCAGTATTTTATCAATAACTTCAACGACCTTGCTGCTCAAAATTCTAACATATCAATCTATAAAAAATATTATTCTAATGACCATGATTTTGAAGATGAGTAACTTGAGATAAACAATAATAATGTTAAAGATCGATCTAAAATTAATTCAGTACTCGAGCTTAAGCCCACTATAGTGCATAATGATGAACTTGTAATTAAGTCTAAACCAACATAATTAACTACTATTCTAGAAGCATTTCATATGCCATCAGAGAAGGATATCCACAGTTTTTAGTACTATTTCCATCTCCAGTCTAGGTCTGTGATATTAAGTCCATGCTTTACTTTCCATCTCAAAAGCAATTCATCATTTTAAATAAAAATTGTTTCCAGCAGCTCATATTTATTTTGATTCCCTGATTCTTCCCTTTTATTAGCCTGCCATTGAGTTTATGCTATCACTACAACCATCTAGTAAAATATGGTTTGAGTTAATGACTTGCAAAGTTAGGTTAGATGCTTTGTCAGGGAAGCCACCAAAGCCTCCATATATCTGTCTTATGCTATGTGAATCACTTCTCGTTGATGGAAAGTATTAGCATGAACCAATTCCCCGTCCATGACAACCATGACCTTCCAAATTTTGTAGAAGAGTTTCTTTCGGACCCGATGAATGTTACAAGAAAAATATGATTATTAAGAGTTCCATGCCATCTTCTAAATATGTATTCAATTTAATCATATTTTAATTATATTTAAATATTATATATCACATTATTTCCTTTTTAATGTCTAAGTAGTTTAGGCAAGTAGCATAAGCCCTAGCTTATATAAATGGTTCTGGCATTGTATTGTAACTTGATTATGATTGAATCGAATATTAATTATCTAAAATTTATCCCTGATTTATTTTCTCTAGTAATATTGTCTTCTAGTTTCTCTTGTCACTTCTCTTCCTCTCCTCTAATAATTTCTTCGTCTGCATTAATTAATTAATGTTACATAAAATATGCTGTGTGCTTGAAATTTAACATTGAAAATTATGTGATTTTATTAAAAAATTAGAGATAGAGAGATGAAAAAGAGGAAGCCCTAATAAATTTTGTAAAATTGGTCATCTTGATGGAGATGGATACAACCCCTTTTCCCTCCCTCTTAGTTTAATTTGGATAAGTTATAGATGCCCAACTCCTTTTCTCTACAATTTTTTTTTTTTTAAAGTGTAATTTTGAGATGGGCTCTCTTTTTATCCTAAGGTTTCAACCTATTTGATGTTCTCTCTGTCCCTTGAAAAATAAGGATTTTAGCAAACTATTGCTATTGAAAAGATACATGTACACAGCAGGAAAATATTTAGCCAGACACATCTTGAAATTAAAGGTAGAAATATATGACCTTTCCAATCACCATATAGAAATAAATTTCTGAGATTCGCTCTTAGCCGTCAACTTCAGATAAAAAGGGAAGCACTTAAAAAGTAGCAAAACTTCAATTATAAGCATAAATAGGAAAGGGAAGAAACAGAAGATCAAATATATAAGAGAATATTCTTGATCAATAAAGAACTAAAAATTACATCTGATCTCATTTCTAACATGGAAATCAACATGCATGAAGGCTGAAGAAAGCTCGGTTACCTCTGGATCAGTTATAACAAAAGGAATTCTTTCCTCCAGCACTTCAATTGTTTCCTCTTTAATGTCGTGAAGTTCCTCCTCAGCAATTGGAACCCCTTCACAAGATCCGGCTATTTTCATTGCATTGTTACTAAAAGCAATTTCCGCGCGAATGCCCATACTTTCATAACCATTCCACTCTTCGCAAAAGAACTTCCAATCACTCTCAGAAATAAGCGTCAATCCATCTGTCTGGAAATAATAAAGTAAACAACTTCCCGTCAAAATAAATTATACAGATAAACATTAGAATAGTGACGACAATAAAAGGAAACCTCAATGCCTTTAAAATTTCAATCCCAGGAACATCTAAAAATTCCAGTAGAGCGCAGAATCCAATGATAAATTCTAGAGGTTCTTATCTGTCATTGCAAATTGAAGAGAATCATAGACCTCGTAAATTTGTCAGCAATTGTTATTAAAGTTCAGAAATAACTATACTACGCCAAAGAAACTGTCCTTCACGTTAAAATAATAGTGAACTCAATGTTACAAATTACTGCTTTACACGATCATGGACGGCTTATTTAATTAAAATCAACAATAACAAAAGAGGTAATTGTACCTCATGCATGTGGGGAAAACATAAAGGAAACTATTACACCATTTCTTCACTGATATCTTGAGCGCCACATACCGAACATGATAAGTTTGGGATGAAACACAAGTGTCAAAAATGTATAATAGAGTTTTTATAAACTCCACCAAGTAAATAAGCTAGCATTCCTTTTGAAAATATATCAACTTTTCTAAAGCAGTAGTTAAATTGACTCCAGAGAATCACGGAGGTCCCAAGTTTTAGTTATACGAATAGCCACTTTGATGGGGACATCAGATTTCGACACGTGTACGATCGCCGGAGGCGCAGATCGACGGCCATGATCCAGAGTCTCTATTTTTGATGAATTCACATTTTATGTTATTTCCTTTATTTTCCTAGTTTGCCCCTGAGGGCATTATTTCGCTTATGTAGCCCTGAGGGCATTTACGTCATTTTATTTTATGTTTATTTTGGGCCTCTTTATATGAGGCATGATGGATTGTAATAGTTAGTTTTTGATGAAATGAAATTTGCTTCTTGTTCTCTTTGTGAGTTCACTCCAAGATCTCTTAGTGAGTTCGCCGGAGAAAACTAGATCTCTTCTTGAGTTCTAGTTTTCATACTAGTTAATATTGTGGAACATCAACTTGACAACAATTGAGGTTAGTGAACTCGTGATCGTGGAATCCCAAGAAATTTCCAATTTCTTTTCTCCCCTTGCTGTTACCGCCGCCCATTCCAAACAACTAAGGCTGTCGGCCCATCCCCCTCCCCTGGTGGCAGCCTCCCGCTGGCCTCAGTCCAGCCAACCACCGGCCAGCCTCCCGCCGGCCACATCCCGGCCACCCACCGGCCAGCATCCCGCCAGCAGCCCCGCAGCTCCATCCCGCCGCCCTGTGAAATTCTGGATTTGAATTTCAAACTTCCTCATGAACCATTGATTACTTTCCTGAATTGAGTCCTAGAATTGAGGCAATTGTCTTAATTGAATTTTAAAACCTATTTGAAATTCAAGAACGTTGCCTATTATCTCCAATCAATTACAAGAAACTTTCCTTTTTTTGGGAAAACTAAGTTATTACAGATTTTAAGCAATTGTAGTCAATTACCATGTCTTAATCAATCACTGTTTTTCTTGAACTCTACTTGAGCAAGCTAGAATTTATGGTTAATATGCAAAGTCAATAGTCTATTATTAATCTCTAATGTGCAATTCTTAATCCACGCATGATTGCATCGCATCACTCTTTGCAAATGCAAGGATACGGTTTTGCACAATAAAACCTCTCCGAGTTCAATGAACTAGGTACCCCTTCTTTTTCAGTCTTTGTGAAGAACAGAACCACAAAATTCTATGACCAGCAGAATTTAAACGCCACCACCAATTTTAATATCGCATTAGCTCACCTAAATATAAGAAATATGTTATGGGATGTACCTATTCGTTCCCTTATTTATGTCAAATGGCATGGGCTAATGTTTTTTAGTTGTCATATAGAATACCTTGGCAATTGCTTATAAATTTGGGGTCGTTTTCTCATTTTGGAATAAGGCCTGCTATTATAAATAGTAGCCATGACCATATAAATGCATGATTATGATGAATAAAAACAGATTTCCTGCATATGGAATTTTCAGCGAGCTCTAATAAAGATTTGCATGAATGTGTGATGCTTCCCTCAAAAATTGAGACAGTTACCTTGGAGGAAAAAATAGCTAAGCAAGACAACAGCCTTTCATAATTCACGCACCTTTCCTCCACACCTTCCTTTTATTTCCCCTTTCAGAGTTTTGAAAAAGGTGAAATCAAAACTATGTGAACGAAGAAATAACCTTTATGTGACAGCGATCCTCGAGTGTCCCCGTATTTTTTTGTCCGAAATCAAAATCCCTACATGCTTCTTGTGATAAAAAGTCCTCCATTACTCCAGTGGCTCTTATCATATATAAAATCTCCTTAAGAGATCAATCTTGTTTTGAAAGCATATGACTTGTTTTAAAGGTGAAATAGGGCAAACTTTAACATCCATCTATTCAGCAACAAACCAGATAGTACATGCGATACACAAACTAATGAGGACATCCGACAATGGAGAGTTTACCATATAAGAAGTCAGAGATCTACGGCTATGATTACAGCCCTCTATTTCTAAGCTATAATTTGTATTTGATTTATTATTGTATTTTTTTGATTTTACCCTCACATGAGGGAGTAGGTTCATGTGACCCAATGGGGGACTTTTGTCTTTTGGTTTTACTATTGTATTTTGGCTATTTATAGCCCCCTCTTCTTCTTTGGAGAGGATGATGATTATTATGATTAAAATTTCAGCACTTGTGTTCTTGGTGAGTTATTGTGAGAGCATGTTTGAGATCACTAGGTAAGGGCAACGTACTACCAACCAGCCGCAGGAAGCGTCCAGGCTCGTGATCCACCACCTCCACCAACTTCCTCTTCTCTCTCCTCACCCAATCGCCACCCCATCCTCCCTTGTCTCTCTTGGCCGAAAACCCCCACAACCCCAAACCCGAGGCCGGCTACACCCTTCCACCTCTTTCTTCCTTGGTCGAACTACACAACCCAAACCCTAGCAGACACCCCCCGACCGTCGGTCACCCATCCCCTTCCCACCTAACCGCTGGCCACCTGCCTCCCAAACCCCACCATTCGTCCCTCCTCAAGCCATAGGCCACCCAAGGCCCAAGTTGCCTCTACAATCCTCTCCCTTCAATCAATACTTTCCTATTTAGTACATGATAAATTAGGAAAGTGATCAAATTCAGATTTTAAATCTTTTTAATCTGAAATTACTTTCTTAAAATATATGGATTAAGTTAGGAAAGATTTTTATTTCATATCAATTTGAATTTTGAATAGGAGATACTCTAATTCTCCTTTCCTAACTTAAATTTCTAAACTTAGTAGCCCATTAAATTCCATAATCAAGTCCCCATCAAGGCCCCACTGCTTCCCCCCATCCTTCCTCCCTCCTTATTTGAAAGACTCAAATTCAAATTCCTCCCATAAATTGCCCCAAATTAAATTTCGGATTTGGGAAAATTATCTTAAATCTATTTCCTTTAATTGAAAGTCTATGTTTGGCAACTCAAATAAACTCTAACCACTCTCTCCACTAATTGCTAGAGCCCCCCCAACACACGCACACTTCCCTCTACTTCCTACTTTTATTTTCCTCCCAAATTAACCATGCTAAACTTGAAGTTGCTGTCCAGATATTCCAGCAACATAAACCGGCTGCCCCGCATCCCATAACCCACCAACTTGCTATCTAGAAAAGTCCTATTGCTGTCCAGAAAGTTCAGCAAGACCGCCCTGCTATCCTCCTATCCGGAAGATCTCCCTTTGATGTCCAGAAGCTCCAACAACCCATAGTTTGTTGTCCACTCATGCATGGCCGATCCGGAGTTTGATCACAGCTTCATATTTGATGATCAAGGATTAATCGACATTCACTGATCTCTGTTCTTCGACATAGATCTTGATAACGACCAATCCGTCAAAGAATATGTGGAATGAATCCTCTTCTCCTTTGCAACTGTTATTGACCAATGACAACCTCTTGTTCAGTGGCAACTCTCTTCCAAATCCTAACGAACGTGAACTCCTTCCGAATCTTATTTCTTCTACGTCTTCCTCAATTATGGCATCATGAAAATTATGCAATCTTTTTCCGCCTAAAAATTTATTAAGAGTGTGAGTGAGGGGTCCTAATAGTGACTAGTCTAACTGTTAATCTAGGGATTTCCTTTAAAAACCCCAATGTAATGCAAAGCATGATTTGAATTGGATATTTTGTGCTCCTAAAGATTATCGTGTAACCAATTGCCTAAGTTAATCGTCTCTTTATTGTTTTCAATCTATCATTTAAAATTATTAGAAGTTGAATAATTGTTCTTACTCTTCATTAAGCGTGTAATTTCCTAATTATACATCAACCTACGCATATAGTTCTACATCATCTGGTATAAGAGCATGGTTGCATTTACATGCATGTTAGGGTTTCTTTATTACATGTTTTAGCATCTAAAATCGCATCCTACAAGTATCAACGCATTTGATTGTGTTTTCATATTTCTTTCCTTGTATCTGCATCGTTCTGAGTCACCCTTAGACATAGGGTTGGACCCCGAATAAATTCACAGGACTTTAGATCTATTGGTAGGTCAAAAGAACACGATCAATCAACAACTTAGAGAAAATCAAGCCGAGCTAGCTAAGCTCCGTCGCCACACGACGGAATGGTTTGATACACTAGATCGAGCCAGGAAGGTCACCCTGTTGCTTACTTCAGTGAAAAATTAAATGACATATGGCAGCGCTATTCCACGTATGACAAAGAGTTCTATGCAGTGATTCAATTCCTACGATATTGGCGACACTATCTGCTCCCACAAGAGTTCGCCATCTTTTCAGATCACGAAGCTCTTCGTTATATCAACTCTCAGAAAAAACTGAATGAACGCCATAACCGATGGGTAGAGTTTTTACAGGAGTACACTTACACCCTTAGGCACAAAGCGGGAATTGAGAATAAAGCTGTCGCTTCCCTCAGTCTTCATATGATGACTACCACTGAAATGAGAGCAGAAGTCTTTGGGTTTGAGCAGGTCAATGAGGACTACTTGGAATGCCCCGACTTCAAGGAGACTTACTCCCTTTTGTCTATAGGTAGCTCGCACCTAGTGGATGATTTTCTCTTTAAATATGAATAACTATTCAAAGCTCAGAAGATATGCATTCCAAGTACTTCCCTTAGGGAATTCCTTGTTTGGGAACTTCAAGTCGGAGGCCTTGCCGGACACTTTAGTCGTGATAAAACTATTGAGACTGTAGAGTACCGTTTCTTTTGGCCTAGCCTAAAGAAAGATGTGGGTAAGATGGTCAGCAAATGCCACACTTGTCAACTAGCCAAACAACGAAAGCAAAACACAAATTTCTACACACCTTTACCCGTTCCCAGTTTTCCATGGCAAGATGTCAACATGGACTTCGTTCTTGGCCTGCCCAAAACTTTTCGTAGGAATGATGTCATATGTGTCGTAGTTGGCCGCTTATCAAAGATGGCACATTTCCTACCCTGTTCTAAAATTTGATGCTTCCCTTATTGCCAAGCTGCACTTTAATGAGGTCGTCATATTACATGGTTTATCCAAGACCATCATATTTGATAGGGATGTATAATTCACAAGTTACTTCTGAAAGACTCTCTGGATGAAAATAGGCACCAAACTATAATTTTCTACGTCCTTTCATCCTCAGACGAATGGCCAAATTAAAGTGGTCAATAGGAGTCTAGGAAACTTGTTGAGTTTCGTAGTGGGTGAGCACGTTAAAGATTGGGATTTTCAAACTCCCCACGGCTGAATTTGTTTATAACAATTCTGTGAACCGCACCACTGGTTTGAGTCATGCTGAAATTGTATATGAGTACAAACTTAGACAACCTTTAGATCTCATACCCATGTGTCCTAAGTATATGATTTCTGAGTCTGCATCTTCATTTGTAATGCATCTGCATGAATTGCAAAAATAAATTACACGCAAAATTGAACAGAGTAATTTGAATTATAACCTTTATGCTTATTTTAAACGAAGATTCAAAACATTCGAAGTTGGTGATTCAGTGATGGTTTGAATTCTTCTGGAATGGTTTCCGAAAGCGGCCATTAAAAAATTACATGATAAAAGTGCATGACCATTCAAAATAATTAAGAAAATCAATGACAATACTTATGTGGCGGATCTGTCTACATATTGTGATAATAATTCCTCTTTTAACATTGAAGATTTAGTAGCCTAAGAGGGTCCAGAGTTTAAACCACCTAATACACTACAAATTGAGCCTTGTGTAATCCCACCGTGTGAGAACCCAAGCTTTCCTCCACTTCCAAATATTCCCAAAACACCTATTACGGAGACAGTTGTCATGATTCTAACTGATGACATCATTTCCACAAAAGAGGATGAATGAAGAAAGTATTTGATAAGATGGAAAGATAAGTCAGAGTTAAAGGACACTTGGTTAGAGTGTGATGGTTAGAGTGTGAGGAGCTTCAGCGGATTGATCCAAATGCACAAGAGATTTATGAGAGCACCCGCGATGCATACTCGACGGAGTCGAGCTCTTTTCCACCCCGGTAGAATGATGTGGACATCCAACAGTGGAGAGTTTACCAGAGAAGAGATCTACGACCATGATTATAACTCTTTATTTCTAAGCTATTATTTGTATTCGACTTATTATTATATTTTTTCTATTTTACCATCACTTGAGAGAGTAGGTTCATGTGACCCCAGGAACACTTTTGTTTTTTTCGTTTTACTATTGTATTTTGGTTATTTATAGCCTCCTCTTCTTATTTGAAGAGGATGATTATTATTTTCATTAAAATTTCAGCACTTATGTTCTTGTGAGAGCTTGTTTGAGATCCCTAGATAAGGGAAACGTACTACCCACAAACCGCAGGAAATGTCAGGGCTCGTGGTCCACCTCCTCCGCCAACTTCCTCCCCTCTCCTCACCCAACCGCTAACCCATCCTCCCTTGTCTCTCTTGGTTGAAAACCCCCACAACCCCAAACCATAGGCCGACTACACCCTTCCCCCTCTTTCTTCCTTGGTCGAACTCTATACCCCAAACCCTAGCCGACTCCCCTCCACCATTGGCCACACATCTCCTTCCCACCTAACCGTCGGCCACCTGCCTCCCAAACCCCGCCATACGTCCCTCCTCAAGCCACCGGCCACCCAAGCCCCAAGTTGCCTCTACAATCCCCTCCCTTCAATCAATACTTTCAAATTTAGTACATCGTAAATTAGGAAAGTGATCAAATTCAGATTTTAAATCTTTTAAATCTGAATTTACTTTCTTAAAATAGATGGATTAAGTTAGGAAATATTTTCATTTCATATCAATTTGAATTTTGAATAGGAGATACTCTAATTCTCCTTTCTTAATTTAAATTTCCAAACATAGCAACCCATTTAATTCCCCAATCAAGTCCCCATCAAGCGCATAATTTCCTAATTATACATCAACCTACACATATAATTCTACATCACAAACACACCAAGATTAATTCTATGACGAAAACTCACAAGCTTCCTTCTGAATAAAAGTTAAACTATAACTAAATAAATTAGAATCAGCAAGAGACTAACGGCATGCATGGAACTTAACTGTTTATGTTCTTCACAAAATCTATCACAGATTCTTACAACTCACAAATTGATTCAAGAAGCTTCAAAAGCACAAAAAAGCATGAAAATTTCATGCAAGACAAACATGTATATGAGCACACCAGAAACACAAGGAGAAACTTCCAAGATATCCAAGGCAACATGATGTTGGACGACTAAAGGTCTAGGGTCCCTAATACAACTTGAATAATACAAAAAATGTAGTTCATAAATAAAAAAAAATAAAAAAAATTAAAAAATAAAACAGGATTCATGAAATGATGACAACAAAATATAGCAAAAAAAAGGTTTGCTCAATTGCAAAACAAAAAAAAAAGAAAATTTAACCAAAACAATATGTTAGACCCGTCCAAGAGGGACCGGTCCTTGTTTACAAGAGGCAGAACAGAGGTTCCGCTAGAGACTTCAGCCCTCCTTTGGGGTGGGGGACCACGACTGATTTTGAATGGGTCAATAAGGGGCGGCTATGAGGGAAAGATACGTTTGTCTGGGGATTTGAGAAAATTATTGTATGCTTTAAGTAGATTGTTTTCCTAGGGCTAGGGTTATGTATTGTTTGTTGAATTTTCATTGTTCTTAGGTTGAGTGGGCTCTAGCCGGGGGCTAGGGAAGTGGGAGAGCCCGATCTTCCTCTCAAATTGAAGATCCATTGTATCTTATTTGTTTTTCTTCCATATATCATCAATTAAAAAGGTTTTCTCTTGTTATTCCTCTTAGTTCTTGTGGATTGTTGTTCGGGATTGCTGAAATTAAAATTCAGCGAAGGGTTCTTTGATTTCTACAAGCACTTCCTATCAAATTGGTATCTGAGCAGTGTCTTAGGCTGAAATATAGGACGTTCTTGCTATTTCAATTTGCTATCTAAATCCCCTTCATATTGCTAATTTTTGCTGTTTGAAGACCAAAATTACATTATTTTTGGTTGTTTGGCCAAGATCCGAGTACCTATGGTGACCAAGAAGGTTGATGCCTTGGAAGAACGTCTTGAAGGAGAGATGAGCCAACTCAAAGCAATGGTTGAGGATAGAATTTCATCAATGGAGGATAAATTTTCCAACCTAGAAAAGATAGTGAAGGTGTTGGATCTTCACAACCAAATGGCGGCATTAGAGGCAAGAGTGTCGGTAGGAATAAAAACAAATTTTGGCAGCTGAAGGGATGATCATGATGTGGATATCTTCAAAGGAGAAGAAAGAATACCTCCTCTAAAGCCGATTCGTAGGGATGAGGGAGTTGGGTAAGAACAAAGGGGTGCTAAATTTGAAATAAGGAGGCTAATTATGATCGGAGAGGTGCTGATTTTGGTTACAACCGTGGAAGGGATGATCCACACACTTTGGGGAGACCACCCACTTGAGGAATAGGAAGTTATGGAGGAATCAGGGGGAGCAGAGGAGATCCGATGATTAGGAAGCTGAAGATGCTTATTTTTTAGGGAGATGATGCACACTGGTGGATCTATAAGGTGAAGAGGTATTTTATTGTCAATGGGCTGATGGAGGAGGAGAGACTGACGACAGCTGGCCTATGTTTGAAAGGGAAGGCCTTTGCATGGTATTAGTGGACAGACATAAGGTGACCCATACGAAGTAGGAGGGAGTTCAAGGACTACTTGTTAGAACGTTTTCAAACCAGCAAGGGAGGGGACTTTTATGAGCAATTCTTCGCTCTGACATAAGAAGAATCAGTGATGGAATACCGTGAGAGATTTGAATACCTTGCTAGCCAACTGAGCCGGCTTTTTGAGACTATACTAGAGGGGAACTTTATGAAATAGCTCAAACCAGAAATCCGAATGGAAGTTAGAGTTATGAGATCTCCTGATTTGGGAGAGACCATAGAGCTAGCCCAGTTAGTGGGGGATCAAAAGCACCTCGAGAGGGAGGTCAGAGGCAGCGGTTTAGGAGGCTTGTATAGGATGACCACCAACTTTTTAGCACTCAAGGGGCCGACACCGTGTAGCCTCCGAAAGACCCCAAAGTAGAAGCCTTTAGGAGGGGGAATCAAGGGAAACTTCAAGAAGCTCATGGAAAAGTTGTAGGAGAAGAGGGTGAAGGGACCGTGTTTCAGATGTGATGAGAGGTGTACACCGGGGTACAGTTATAAAGACCAAACTCTTCAAGTTCTCACCGTGTGTGATGATGAGGAAGCTGAGGAGGGAGGTGGGAGAGGCATTGGTAGAGGAGGAAAAGCTGCATTTAAATATGACAGAGATCTCCTTGAACTTAGTGGTGGGATTCACTCCAAATCACACCATAAAAGTGAGAAGAGAGCAAACAAGGAGGTGATGGTGCTTATCGACAGTGGGGCAACCCACAATTTCATCTCCAATTAGATCGTGGACCAATTGGAGATGAAACTGGTGGACACAAAGTGGTATAAATTGATGATGGGCAAACAGGGAAGTTTCTTGAAAGAAGTGAAACATAATATAAAAATACTATCATTTTATACAATTGTTTAAACTCCACATAACTCCTATTGAAATCAATAAAAAGCTTATAATTGACAAGATTAGAAGCCAATTTTCTATGAATGTCCTCATGCAAAACATTGGAAACTCAACGAGTGCTTTAGATTGAAATACTATTACAATTTCATAAATTGTATGCAAAATCAGCCATAAGCAATATCATATCCCAACCAGATGCATGTTCATTTATCAGACAACATAATAAACCATCCAAACTTCGATTAACTATCTCAATTTGCCTAATAGTTTGTAGGTAATAAGCAATTAAAATTGATATTATATTTCATTTTCAACGAGTTTTTCAGAAATAGCTTCTGAATTTAATATCCTAATAAAAAATAATTATTTTAGTAATCCATGCAATTTAACACCTCATGAAAACATAATTTAACAAGGTGAGATGCATCAGAAGTTTTATAATATGATATGAAAAGAGTCATTTAAAAAAATAATCAAACATTAAAAAAATTAAATAATCTTCCTTAAAGCTGGAGGTAACCTAACAAAAAATCATATAAGCATCACCCCATAGCTTAACATGAAACTGACAAAGATGTATAGACTAGTGCTGTATTTCTTAACAAATCCTACACTGTGCAATAAATATGAGCCACATCTCTTTTTAAATTAGGCTAAGAAATATTAATCTTTCATCATTTCTATGACTTTCCCTTTTTCAAAATGCCTCACAACACCTTTAACATGTAATTCTAAAATCAGATTCCTCAAAGATGAATCAGAAATGCAACGATGAGAAGAACTCTTAAATAAATAACCATCTTTAACTATATCCTCTATATATGATTGAGGATATATCTCACTAAAATCCTGACAAGTAATATAATCCTCTATATGATAAAATCAATCATCTTAACCTGCATTATATGTAAAATGACAACTCTACCTAAAGCATTGATAAGTTTATTCTCAATGCCAGCATAATATTTAAGGACAGAAACTATATTGCTGTAGAAACTCAAATCATAAGTTGGGTTTTTCTTGTAAGATTTTTTTCCTTCTCTAGCATTGTAACCATGTCAATCCGCTTGGTTTCCTTTTGGGTATTATTGTATTCAGCTTCTTCCTTTCTTGGTGTCAACAACAACAACAACATCAAGCCTTTATTCCATTATGAGCGGTTGACTACATGAATCTTTTTTCTTCATTGTGTCCTATTAAGAGTCAAATTCTTAATTAAATCCAATAAAACAATGTCATATCTAATATTCTCTAACAAAGTTTTTTTAAATCTACCTCTACCTTTCTTAATATAGGCTAAATCTAATACATCGACTCTCCAACCTAGATCATCGGAAGCCGATATTTTATGTGACCAAACCATCTAAGGCGGCTCTTTCTAATTAATATTGGAGCAAATACAAGACTTGCTAGATTGTTGGAATCAAAATTTTTAAGGTTGAAAAATTACTATTTGAGAAAAGGACCACAATGATCCCTTGATTATTTATGAATGACAAAAATGATCCTCAACTATATTAAAAGACCATTTTTTCCCTCAAGTCTTTAAAAAGAATCAAAATAATCCTATGATGGAACTATTTTTGTTGATCTTTAAAGAGTTGAGAGACCAAAATAGTTTTTTAATATAATTGGGGACTAATTTGATCTTTCATGAAGAGTTAAGAAACCATTTTGATAATTTTCTCTTTACTATTTTATTGAAACTAGGATTGAAAATGTGGTAATCTTGTAGGAATTTTGTAGGAATTCAAGGGTGTTCAATTGAAACTAGTAATATTAAGCTAGATCACAAAGGATTTTAAAACGTTATTTATTTCAATCTTCCTCAGATATAACACGACCCTTAACATATGTAAAATTACTATTAAATGGTTGAATGCTTTAGGTTTTCTCTCAATTCTTGCGTGTTATTGGATGTGGATTCTTCGATCACTTAGTAAATCTTCATAAATTCCAATGGACAATTCTACTTGAACTGATGTGAGGCTTGGTTTATCTTATTGGTGACTTCCATAATTTTTCTTTTTTAAATTGTTTAGTAATTGGTTTATGCGTTGATTAAAATTTCATCAAAATGCTACATACCGACATTGTTTTAATAGTGTGAATCTTAATTGCAATGGAATTTTGCCTATTCTCTTATTTCTTGTGAAAATTTAAATTTTAATGCCTTCGACATTATCCTCTGATCGAATAAAGTTTTTTTCAGAATTTGCATTAAAATTAACTAATATTTGCTTAAATTAAAGCTAAGAAATTATGAATTGAGAAATTATTTACTTATCACATTATAGATTTGCATTAGTGAACCCCACATCCTAAAATGTCCTTCATCAATGGTTGCATTAATATTGGTTCAACAACTAGTGAGTGAGTTGTGATTTTAGATTTATCTTGAGAAATCTTGAATGGTTTGAGTTGGTTGAGCAGGTAGCTCCTTGGTTCAGCCATTGATTCTTTGGATTGTTATTCAGTTTACCTTTGGCTTTCTCTTTTGCAACTATGGGTTCACTACTGGGTTGGCTTACTTTTGTTGGACTTTCAAATGAGTGTGCAGCCATTAGCCCTTCCATTAGAAGGCTTTTATTGATGTTAATTGGAAAGCTCATTAATGCTTCTCGAAACTTTCAGTTTCCTTTTTCAAGCCGTGATTGGCAGCTTCTCTTTTCATAGATTAGTTTGAAGCATGGATTGCATATTGTAACAAATTCGAAAATGTGGATTGCAGGCCATGCCGTGCAGCTAGATTCCTCGGAAGGCTTTGATTGTGTTAACTAGTGTAACTAGAGCCGTTAATCTACCATTGTTGATCCCGCATCTCTTTGTTCTCCTATTTGGGAACTTATTTATAGAGGTTGCTTTGAATTTCCCAATGTGCTGAATTTGGTATTTTTTCCTTTGGTATTGTCGAAGACATCAAACTTGCCTCAGCTAGAGTTTGGATCTTGCTGTTTTGCTCAAATGGGAAGTAGTCGTTTTTGTAGCTCCAGTCCAAATTTTGAGATTTTGGTGAACTTCTCAATTATAAATATTTTATAATTAGAAAAAAATAGCCTTTAAGCACGAAAAAGGAATTCACTGGATAATAAATTTTAGAATCCTCGACTCCTTGTCAATTTGCCTGGATGCTTTGGGTGAGGATTCTTCAAGCACTTCCCCAAGGGTTGGTTATCCTTATAACCTGCCTGCGGGAGACCTAGGGTATCCAATTGTGGATTCATATTATTGTCCTTCTAAATCATTTAGTGATTGATTGGACAAATGGTTGAGATTTTGCCAAGTTTTATTGGTTTTTGTCTTTGTGATCTAAATATTAATTGTCGCAAAATTTATACTTGTTTTCAAATTTCTTGTAGAATTTTAAAATTTGAAAACTTAAATTAGGATTTGGAATGCTTGAATCATGCTTTCTGATTTCGCATAAAAAGAAACTGATCATTATTTAAATTCAAAGTTGGAACTTGGATGTATGTGAATTACAAAATTTTGTCTGTTTATTTAGGCAATTGATCCAAAATTTTATTAGAGAACCCTAAAACCTAAGATTTTCATATAATAAATTTTGAATTTGGTAGGCTAGAATTAGGGAGATTGAACAACCGAATTGATGCGTGTAACATAAGAAACTCCAAAAGCTCCATGAAGTATCCATTCTAATGAAGCACAAACATAATGAATCACTACTTAAGACTGCCACAACTGAATCATCCATTCAATTCTATCTTGCAGGAAAAGCAATTGCTTTCACAAAATAAACGTTTTTGGTTTTATGGTATACTTACAGATGATGTTTTCTGTGAAATGACACCATGCTTGGAAACAAGCTCCAAAGGCCTTTCTAGTAATCGAGAATGCTGGAAAACAATAAATCACCCTATATTAATGCAAGTAAAAAATAGCACATAAAAAAAACTAGAAATGCAATTTTCTTTAGTAGCCAGCGCAATAACATGTATAAGGTAATTTTCATACAAATAATTAGTGATGAAAAATACATGTAGAAAAGAAATTCAAGTTCTAGGAGGATTGCTTTCAAATCTCACTTCTAGCTTTTCTAAAGACTAAATTTCAGACGAAACACATCTTTTTGAATGCCATTAAAAGTTAGCAATTACTTATAGCGTTATTCACCATTCCTAATTCAAAATGTCTTGATATTAAACAGTTGCCGTGAATAGTTAGAGAGCTAGATTGACTCTCTTTACCATAAGCTTAAAAGGTTGAAACTCCTCATTAAAGCTCAGAATTGGCAATCTTCAAATCACCTTTCTGCTTCCGTTAATGAACTGGAGAACCAGCAAGAAAATTGCTTTGAACTTCTCAATAAAGACCCCACAAACTTGGAGCTTGTGTCTATGGCAAAACTCCTTGGTTATAATTTGGCCAATTCTTATACCACCTTATCCTCTTGGATTTCTCAAGGAGGGAAAACTAATTGGCTTGCTAAGGGGGGAGAAGACCTCAAGTTTTTGTATGGTAAAATTAGAGGTAGAAAAAACTATAATTTTATTAGGGAGCTTATCATGGATCAAAGGGCCTTCCACACTCACGCTGACATTGCCAATGCAGCTATCAATCACTACCGGCATATTTTAAATACCCCTCCTCCCTCCTGTTTGCAAAGCGGTTCAACACTTCTTTCAGATAAACTACCTCCCCAAGAAGATCTAAGGTATTGGGATATCACACATTCCCAAAACCACCAAAGTTGGGAACATCGAGGATTACAGGCCTATCTTCCTTTGTAATACATTATATTAGATCATTGTTAAGATCCTTACCAATAGGCTAAAACTTATTATGCTTTTTATCATAGAACACTCTCAAGCTAGCTTCATTAAAGATAGTATGCCTTCTGATAATATCCTCGTTGCTTCTGAAATTTTATCAAAATTTAAGTCTGCTAAGGAGGGATTGTTCTGTGCCAAATTTGAAATTTTCAAAGCTTTCGACCTTGTATATAGAGATTTTTTGCTTAACAGGAGAAAACTCAAAGATTTTCCTAACAGATTTCTTAGATGGGTTAAGGTTTGCATTGAGGATTTTCATTTCTCTTCTGTATCAATGGAAATTTAGAGGGTTTTTTAACTCTCTTCTAGGCTGAGACAAGGATGCCCCCTTTCTTCCTATCTTTTCTGCATTGTGATGAATGCACTCTCAACTACTTTTGATAATGTGTTTCAACATGGCTCTTTCTCAAGTTTTAAAGTGGGTAATCTTTGCATATCTCAATTGTTATATGCTGATGAACTCTTAGAATTTGATAAAGCCACTTGGTCTAATATGAAATCTCTTAAGAGAATTGATGTAGGACTTAAATTCTTAGGCAATATTAAATATGAAATTGCACGTTTTTTAGATGATAGCAATATTAACTATTAAACTATAGCAATTTAAACAATGAAAGAAAACGAGAGATGGGTGAAACTAGCTTAGGCCAAGTCATACAACTAGAAGTTAAGATTACAAAATAATCAATTACTCAAGCATAGCATACACGAAGGATTGTCAACGAGAAATTCCTAAATTAACAATGAGATTAGTCACTACAAAAGAGATCCCTCATTCAACTCTTTTAATGAATGGCAAACAGAGAAAGCATGCATGATCTATGTAATGCCGCAAATTAAGATGAGACCTATGATGCACCGATACAGATACAGCGATACGGATATGACACGATACGGATACGGGACATGCCAATTCTTAAAAATACAGGATACGGATACGACGCAGATACATCATTATAATATATAAAAAATACATAAAAATTTAAGAAAGTAATCAAAGTGTAATATTTGAAATGACAAAAAAATTAAAATAAAAGTAAGCATTAAATATTTAAATGTCTAGTACAACAACAAAAACAAGAAGATAAATTGTCCAGCACATGAAATTTCAACTATTCAATAGAAGGAATGATAGGATTAGCTTCTTCAGCGGTTTGTCTTTGAGTTTCTATATCATCTTCAATAAATATCATAGCCTCTAATTCAGGCTCATCAAGTGAAAGATTAGCAATTTCTAATATTCCCATATCCTCAAGAGATTTCCAAATCCATCTACAGCAAACACACCACATCCTGTTGTCTCCTTCCATATAAGTTGGAGTTTTCCTTGAGAGAAGCTGAAGGTTTGTATGCACATAAACTAAATCTTCAGCCCACAACAACACAATAACAACAACATCAAGCATTTATCCCATTATGTGGTGGTCGGCTACGTGAATCCTTTTTCTCTATTGTGTCCTATTAAAAGTCAAATTCTCGTTTAAATCTAATAAAGAAAGGTCATTCCTAATATTTTCTAACCAAGTCTTTTTAGTCTACCCTACATTTATTACATAAGTCAAATCTAATATCTCTACTCTCCTAACCGGGTCATCAGAAGGCCGCCGTTATATGTGACCAAACCATCTAAGGCGACTCTCTCTAATCTTATCTTCTACTGAGCTACTCCAATATTTTCATGTATATGCTCATTTCGTATCCTATCTCTAAGGGTAAAGCCACTCATCCACCTGAGCATCCTCATCTCTGCCACACTTAACTTAGTATTATGCTTCTCTTTTAATGGCTAACATTCGGCACCATAAAACATTGCTGATCCTTGATGTAACCCAACCGAAATAAGGCTGATCCTTGATGTGACCCAACCGAAATAGGGAAATACTTGGTCAAACCACCTTGTGTTTGAACACAAGTAATAGCTCCTGCATACATATCTTTAATGATTTGAATATAAGCATTATTGACTCCTTTCTTTTCAAGAACTCTCCATAGCACTTCTCTTGGAACTTTATCATATGCATTTTCTAAATCAACAAATATCATATGTAGATCCTCCTTATTTACTTTATATTTTCTCCATCAACCTCTTATAAATGTATAACTTCCATAGTTAACCTATCCGGCATGAATCCACAAATTGATTTTGAGAAACATTAGTATCACGCCGCCACCTATGCTCCATAACTCACTCCCATAGTTTTAAAGTATGACACATTAACTTAATACCTTTATAATTCGCACATTTGTGCATCACTTTATTCTTAAAAATAGGAATTAACACACTCATTCTCCACTCATCTGACATCTTTTTAGTCTTCAAATAGTATTAAAAGTTTAGTAAGCCAAGAAAT
Source organism: Dendrobium catenatum (assembly GCF_001605985.2). Classification (NCBI taxonomy): domain Eukaryota; kingdom Viridiplantae; phylum Streptophyta; class Magnoliopsida; order Asparagales; family Orchidaceae; genus Dendrobium; species Dendrobium catenatum. The sequence goes on from NW_021369505.1 coordinate 343,674, forward strand.
TCCTTCATCTCCTAAGCATTTCACACCTTATTGGAAATATCATCAGGTCCAAGCTTTTCCACACTTCATTTTCTTTAAAGCCTCTCAAATTCAATTTTACTAATACGCTGATAAAAACAAAAATCTTTATTTTCATTTAGGGTGCTAAGGTCATTATAGTCAATCTTATTTTCACAATCTTCATTAAAAGTTTAGCAAATATCTCAATCCACCTTTGTTGAATATCATCTTCTAAGAAAAGTATTTTTTGATCTTCATCCTTAATACACTTCACTTGAACTAAATCCTTACTACTTCTTATCCTCTTTATTTGTTAACTTATACATACATTTATCATCTCTTTCTCCCTCCTTAGTACTATACTATTATATAAATCACTAAAACTAATGCTCTTTGCATTGCATATTTCTTTCTTAGAAATCTTACGAGTCACTTTATATATTTCCCGCAATTATCAGAATTTTTAAAATTAAACTAATTTTTTATAAACAAATCTCTTATTTTTAATCTTTTCTTGCACATTTGGATTCACACCACCAATATTTTTATTATTATGAGCTTTTCCCTTTGATACTCCAAGCACAACTTTTGCAATATTCTTAATATCACTAGCCACTTTTTCCCACATAACATTAGCATCCTCATGCACAGACAAAATCTTAAGATCTAAAATCTTACTCTCAAAAAATTTTTTGTTAATATTCTTTAAATTCCCCCATCTAATCCTAGAAAATCGTTTTACTATATTTTTTATTTTATGCCCCTTTATCTTAAAGTCTAAAACTAATAATCAATGTTGGGTACATAAATTTTCACTCGGAATAACTTTATAATCTAAACGATTTAATATTCTAATAAGAAAATAGTCAATCTGGGTTGTACTATATCCATTTTTATAAGTGATGAGATGTTCATTCCTTTTCTTAAATAAGGTATTATCATAAACTAAATCTTCAGTCCGTTGTGGAGTAATTTTATTTCTCTTCATTGATTGGATGAACGAGTATGTGCTCCAATTTCTTTCACAACAAGATGAGGATGAAACTTGGCCAAGCAATTTTATGGCGATTGTTTGAAGTAGAGGTGCTGAAACTTCATGTATAATCCACCACATTTTCGGATCAATTCTCCACCTATCACGCAATGACTCTTGATCACCAAAGTCCTCTAAATAACCAAAAAATTTAGCAAGTTCAATATTGACACTTCTTCTCTCCTCATTTGAAAAATAACACTTCAAATATGTCTTCCTCATATTTGAAATTTCTAAATCTTTTTGTGGAGAAACTCTTTGAGAATCATCTTGAAGTCATTCTTTAGTTGAATATCTTCAAAAAATATTAAAATGAAATAATTAAAAAATATTGAAATTACTAAACAATAAATTGTGAATTAATAATGAAAATTTTTTAAATTTACCTGGGATTTAGTGAGTGAGCCAAGCAAAGTAAATGTGTATTACTTTTGCTCCCCTATCTTCTAGAATAGCATAAATAACATCCCAGAAGCTTGAATCTTTATGAAGTGCCTTCCTCTCATGTCTATATATAATTTCTTTTACTTTGGCAAGCATTAAATCCCACATCTCATAAATGAGATATAAACATGTCTTATCTGTATCAGCTACTCTCAACATCTCATAAATTGGATCTGTGAAATTTATGATGTATTCAATCTCATCCCACCATAAAATCATCTAAAAGCTTCTCCTTTATATATCTAAACTTTACAACATCATCTTCCCTATAATAGGACCATTTGTCACTGATCACTATAGCTTGAAGACCATTTTTTATTTTTTTTGTAATCTTCTTAACATCACTATAAACGAGGCAAACCGAGTTTCAGCAACCGCAAGCAACTTCAAATTAGAGAAATCATTGAACATGGAGAGTCATGGAGTGATTCAAAATAAAATTCTTAATTACAACTTCATCTCCAGCAATCACTATTATCCAATGACATTCATTGTAGGTGATTTCATTTGCCTCGGTATTCTTAGCTGCACAAATATTCTTCAAGTAAGCGTATGCACAACACATGGTGTCCAAAAAATATGAGGATAGGCTTGCTCTACAAGTAGACATGCAACTCTACAAACAGGTGCATTATCAAAAATGACCTGGATGATGTTTGAAGACCCCACTATCATGATAACTTCTTTGATTAAATTAGAAAGGAAGAACTTATTCTTGTACTATCCTTCACAGTTTACAGCTTTGATAAACATAGGATAGCTCTCTGTTACAACCATGAAGTTGATAAGTAGTCTTCTTTGTGGATCTGTCCACCCATCACAAACCAAAGTAACTCATTTTTCCTTCCAAACTACTCTATTAGGCTCGAACAACTTCTCAATATTATCCCTCTTTGCAATAACTACGTTCTAATGACATTATATCCAGGTGGCACATATCCTGCAAAATTATTATTGCATGCATAGATAAATGCATTCTTGTAATGTGGATTTCTTGCTAGGTTAAAAGGAAGTCCAACTGAGTAAAACATTTTAGCTATTTCCTCATCTAGTTGTTCTCTCATTTGTAAATTAAATGCTTTATCCAAAGCATTATCTACAACATGTTTTCTTCTTTTTAGTTCAAATCCCTCCATCCGAAAAGGCCCCATAGTGCTTGGAAGTGGAATATGTTTTGGAAGCTCTTTTTTACTCCTTTGCTCAGCTTCGCAGATTTTTCTTTACAATTCAATCATTTGTGATGAGCTTATATTTGAGCATACTTTAATTCTATGACCACTAATCTTCAACAAATGAGCTTTCACTCTATAATACGATCCTTTGTATGTGGCATTACAAAAATTTTATTTGAATGCAATATTGCCACCCCCTTCTAACGTTTTACCTATTTTTGTCACATAACTCCACAAAGGTTTGTTATCTTCAAAAATTGTCTCTGATGGACCATTTGTAAACCCAATTCCCACACCACGAGAGTTCATTATCCTACGAAGGATCGACACAAATTAATCCACATGAATTTGAAACATGAAAATTTTTAATTAAAGTGTAGATATGGTGTGCCTCTGCCGGGGGTCCAAGGGGGTGCTGCCCCCTGGCGGGGTTCGACCTTCTCGGCACTGCTTGGTACCATTCGGTACCCCTCTGTACCGAGAAGTACCGAGCGATACCAAGTTCCGGTACCGAGCGATACCAAGTTCCTGTACCAAGCAGTACTGAGCAGTGCCGAGTACCGAGCAGTACCGGTACCAAGTACTGAGCGGTACCAATCAGTACTGAGCATTATCGAGTACCGAACGGTACCGAGCAGTATTGAGCGGTACCGAGCAGTATCGAGCGGTACCGAGTACCGAGCAGTACTGAATTCTAGTATCGCTCAGTACCGAGCAGTACCGAGCGATACCGAGTACCGAGCGCTACCGAGTACCAATCGATACCGAGTTCTGGTATCGAGCCTACGCTTAAGAACTTTTTTATTCCTTTCAATCATTTGTGATGAGCTTATATTTGAGCATACTTTAATTCTATGACCACTAATCTTCAACAAATGTACCGAGCCTACGATTAAGAAAACGAAGAATGAAGAAAACGAACCTTCAATGCTCACGTCGCCTTCACTGTTCGTGTTGTCGAGTCGCTCAGCCGACTAAGGATTATGTCGGCTTTAATGCTCGCGTCGTCAAGCTTCTTTGTCGACGAAGGATGATCATGTCCACTTCTATGCTCGCGTCGTCGAGCCGCTCCTTCAACTATAACGAAGAAGACTAACACCAGTGTGGAAACGAAAAACCTAGCTCGCCGAAATATTTAAGCCGCATAAATGAATAAGGATATGGAGCGGATAGCCGAAATGAATAGGGCAAATTGCGGCTCTATTTTTTTTAATAGGACACACGTATGGATACGTGTGTCGGATCAAATTTAAATAATATTTTAATTGGACACGGCATAGCCGTATCCGACACGTATCTGTGCCGTATCGGAGGCGTACCCAAATCCGACACGTATCCAATACAGCATGCCTCATAAATAGGCATATCTGTGCAACATAGGATGAGACTTAGAAAGGAAAAAGATTTGGAGGAGAGATTCACCTTGATCAAGGTTTGGAAACAATCTACCACTACATGGAAGATAATTGTTCGTCGATGGCTTCGGCGAGGGTGAAGACAATCTTTTCTACGTATTCCTCTACGGTTTGGTTAACCTCCGGATTGATGTCGAAGAACTATGAGTTGAGAATATCTACTTGACTTTGATCGTTGTAAACAAATCCGTGGTCACGTTCTAGATACTCCATACATCACTAGACAGCAACTTCAAGTTTTTGAAACCTTCAGACAACAATAGGGGCCCTTTTGGACGACTGGACAGCAAGGAGAGGCCGCGGTAAATTCAGGACAGCACTGGATCTTCTGGACAGCAAAGGAGTTGGCTGAAATTCTGGACAGCACGCAGGATTTGTCCAGAAATCTAGACAACAATTTGAGTGGTGAAGATTTCAGAGTTTCAGCCTTCTGGATGCAAGGGAACTAGGTGAATATCATGGGGAAATAAGTGAACAATAGTGGAAGAAACCAGGGATTAATTTCCTTGCCTAGGAGGCAAGCTAATTAAATCCAAAAACCAATTGGAGAGAGGGAGGGGGCGGCTGGTTTTGGAGGGGACTGATAGGAAATACTTGAGTTCGCAAGTAACCCTAAGGTAATACTTGAGTTCGCAAGCAAACCTAACCCAAATCGGCACACAAATAGCGCAAAAACATAATGGGGCATTAATTGAATAGGAGAGAGAGGGAGGGGCAGCAGCCCATAATGGGATTGATTGAATAATTAATTGGAGTAATTAAGATCTAGATTTAGAATATTAAATTAGGAAAGGGGTTTAATTCCAATCCCAATTAAGATTCTAATTGATATGATTTGTGGATCCTTTCCAAAGATAACTCTTTTATTTTGGGAAAGAAATTTAAATTCAAATATGAGGGCATTTGAATTCCATTTGAATTCAAATAGTTTCCAAACTTAGGGAAGCTAATTTAGGAAAGTTATAATTGCTAGGTTTAAAACTTGGAGGGAAAGGGGAAGTGGCCGGCGGCTAAGGCTTGGGGTTGGGGTTGAGGCCGCCAGTTTGGAGGAAGTGGTGAATAGCCTTATGGCCGACGGCTTAGTAGTGGGGGTTGGGATGGCAAGCCGGGATTGTAGAGGTGTTGGTGGGGCTTGGCCGAGAGAGGGAGGAAGGGGAGTATGGACGGCCATTTGTGGGGGAGGGAGGGTAAGAGGGGGAAGGAGTAAGTCGACCACGAACCCGGACGCATCCTGCGGTTGGTGGGTATTGCAGTGCCCTCACCTAGGGACTTCAATCTCTCCAAGAACTCTCAAGCTCTCCAAAAACAAACAAGTGTAGAACATTTTTTGTAATAACATTCATTAACTCAAAAGAGAATAAGATGACTTTTAAATAGCCTCATACAATGAAGAAAAATAAAAAAACCAACATACCCTTAGGGCATACATATGACTATCCCCTCAAGTGAGGGTACAAACAAAAAAATGTAGAAATAAATTAAATACATATAATGACTCACAAATAAATCGGTGCAATTGTGGTCGTAGATCGTCGACCACGCCTCTGGTAGACTCTCCAAGGTCGGATGTCCTCATCAAGAATCTAATCTTATTTAGAGAAGGTGTCCAGTCTTAAAATTAACTCTTCCAAAAGCTCTATTTTTTTCTCTAATGCAACTATTGATTATGGAGAATTATGCGCCATTCTTGTAGCCTCCTCCTTTATATACTTAGGTGTTCCCATATCTCCCAAAAAGCTTCATATTTCTGATTTTCAAAGTTTATTGAGCAAGGCCTCTTCCTTACTTGAAGGGTGGAAATGCAAGTCTCTATATCTTTCCCTGGCAGGTTGCAGTTCCTAAAGTTCACCTTTGTAAATTCTATAGCTTACTAGATTAAATGTATTATTCTTCTTAAAACCTATATAAAATTTCTTAACAAAACCTATGCAAGATTCTTTTTCCATAGTGACATCAATGCCAAAAAACTCCATCTGGTCTCTTGGACAGATATGTGTAAACCCCTTTCCTATGGGGGCCTTGGCATCCCTTGCATTTCCTTCATATACTTACAATTGTGCTTCTATTTGGTGGATTATTACTAAAGACTCTCTTCACCAACCTTTGAAAGAAAAAATACATCTTTCTGCAATTTATGAAATCCAAAACCATCCATGTGGTGGAAAGCTCTTACACCCACTTTGGAGAAAATGGCTTCCTTTCTTCAGTTTAATGTTTGGGATGGGTATAATCTTTCATTTTTATGGGATCCTTGGATTAATGGAAAGTCTACTGCTGATTAGGAGGGATGCTCCTTTTTCTTACATATGGCGCATCTTAATAGAATTGTTTTGAATTTCATTCATAATGGAGCTTGGAATTTACCTCCCCCTTCCTCAAAACATTAGGCTAGCAAATTTTTCAATCCCTATTTTATCTGAAAGTAAAAATTGTATCAAGTGAATAGAAAAAAATAATCCAAGTATTAGATCATTTATACATTCACTCTATTCCAGCTCATTGCTCTTGCTTGGCCTAGGCGGGTATGGCATAGGCACCATGCCATCCAATTTTCAATTTTTTTTTTGCTTAAAACAAAAGATATACTTCTCAAGATTAATATCCATGAGTTGTCTGATTGCGTTCCATGCACCTCATCACTCGAAAGTGTTAGGCACCTTTACTTGAATGTGACTTTTCTTTTCAGATTCTTTGTAGCATCTTGCCCTCCTCTTCCTAACAGTTTCATCCTAATATTGGACAAGTGTTGGATTGCATTGCCGATTATGATATTCTACATGTTGGAGTTAAAGATGATTATTTCTTGCTTGTTTTTGCCTTGATTTACTTTATTTGGAGGGAGCGAAATAGGAGAAATTTTGGGAATCATGCCCACAATTTAGAAATCAAACAAGCAACTCATCTCAAATTGTTGAGTTGGAACAATTGGCTTGATATCAGTTCTTTTTTTCATTAATTTGTGGCTGGGTTTTTCTCCTCTTTGGCGGCAATGGTTTCTCCTCTTCTTTGTTCAGTTTCGTCGCCTCTGGCCAATAAGGACTAGTTTTTGTCCTGCCCATTTGTTGTAGCCTGAATAGTCTTTACTTCTGCTCAAGCAATCGAGTGCCTTCTCCCCGTGATGATTTTATTAATTTGTTGTGGGTAGTTTTTTGTTGTCGTTTGAGTCCAATTTTTAGTTGTTCTCTTTTTTACTTCTTTATCTATGTTTTGCTTTTTCTAGGTGCCTAATTTGGTCTTCCTTTTCATTTTATTACCCCTGAGCATTGTAGTTTTTTGAGTGCAACTCTACTTGTATGATCATATCCTATTGAGTTGTTTGTTGTCAATGGCCACATTATAATTCTTCCAAAAGCTCTATGGTGTTTGGATTATGTGTGCTAACCTATGCGTCCTCCCATATGGGCTTCACCCCCTTCTTGTGTGTGGGGCACACTTGCACTTCCATTGCATCGTAGAGATTGTCGTAGCTACTTTTGTAGACTATTTTTAAGCTATCTAGGGCTAAAAACCAACGATCTTTCTCAATTGTAGATTGCATCTCTCCCCTTTGGATGACTTCCATATTTCCTTGATCTAGATCAATATCATGCCTCCACTAGGAAACACTAGTAGAAGAATCTCTGAAAGGGATCATGGCGCAGAACATAATAATTGAAAGTAGGAATATCATATAAATACAAGTCTCACTTACTGGGCGTATATATAAATTGTTTGGTGACAACATCAGAGTGTCTATTAACATTCACAAGCACAAACTTTATGAGGGAAAGATAACATTGATCATAATATGTTGATGCTCTTTGTATGCACTAAAACATTGTTGTTGAAACTAAAGATGATAGAGGTTAAGAAGCAAATTACAGTTTTTGCTGGTGGCTGCCACTTTGTTTAACAGAAAAGATCTCGATGGAGAAAAGATACGAACTTAATTAAGAATCAAGAACAGTAGTACAGGCTACGAGCATCTAATGAAGCATAGAGATGTCCAACAGCTGGTTGTGGTGGTCGACAAGAAAGCTAGGGGCATTAAGGTCGAGAAAAGGATTTCACTCGACAATTGACATTGTTATGGCATCTATGCGAAGCAGCAGCAGTGGGATTGAAATGCAGCAAGTGCGAGGGTTGCCAATAAGGTTTAGCAAAAATTGAGATAACTCGACAACAAGAATTCGTGGTGGGCATTCAAATCTAGCACTTCGCATGGGTTATGAAAGCAGGGTGAGGGAGAATGTCGGTAAAAGGGATGCGAGAAAGAAGTGATGGGGATGTGTTAAGAGGCTTCAAGGATTGTTGTAGTGGTGGTTTAAGATTAAGGGTTCGTGAAAGGCCAAGGAAAATGTTGACTAGTTTAGAGTTTCTGGAAAGATTTCATACTAAAATTTTCCTGCTATGGATGGTCATGTTTTCTTTGATGGAAAGGGGTGCAGGTTTCTCTATCAGAGTTTTGGAATACTAGCTAACTAATGAAGGAGATTTTAGGTCAATTGGATCAATGGTTATGAATTTAACAATTTTTTAGGGCTGTTCAAAGCAGGTGTAGTGTAAAAGTTAGGATTTGTGGAAATGAAAGGCTCAATTTTTGTGAGGGTCGATAAGCTAAGAATTTGGAAAGATGGCGGGAATGTAGAAGAACAAGAAATAAGAAAAAAAATGAATATTTAAGGGACCACAAAACTTAACTGTGGTTAATTTGCAAATCAAATTAAAGCTGAAAGCATTAACTCCTTGTAGACACAAATTCTTGCAGGAAATCAAAGTAGTTTTACATTGAACCAATTGATATATAGATCGGACATGAAACATTGTAGAAAAGGAGAAAAATTCATAAGAAAATATACCAAAATCCTTCCTTAAAATTTGTCAATAAACTATAATGGCATCCCCTCTCAAAATCTCTTCATATATGAAAATAAATAATACGACACCACTTTAAAGGATTCAATTAAATATTTGATTATTTGTTTTAAATTCTTAATTTGGGATGATTTATAGGATTCAAAATAACTTTTTTATATTTAAAATACTCTCCAAATAATATAAGGTGCAGCACATTATTTTTTAACATGAAAATAAAATAAAAAGATAAAAAAAAAACATTAATAATTGATCTGGTGATGGGACTCTTAGCTTGTCTTGCATCAAGGAGTCACAACATTGTGAAGAATTGCAGCAAGGGAACCATGAGGATCAAGAGGGTTGAGGGTTATGTAAGAGAAGCAAAATGTGAGTAATAAAAGCATAAAAAGGACAAGACATCCACGTGTGAAGATGACGCATGAAATATATTTCAATTTGTCAAAATTGGTATGCAGATGCATGCATGTGTGGCACGGTGTTGATGCGAGTTGTGGCACAACTTGGAGTGATACCCGAACACAACTTGGATCTAGAAAGAGAATACTTAATTGGTCTCATAAATAATTTGCATACGCTCAATCATCAATAAACAATCATAATCAATTGCAAGCCACAGATCCCATTTACAGAAATTGGGTTACAAAAATGATATCAAATAAATTAAATTCAAATAAAATCTAACCTAATAGTAAATTATATCCTAATATCACTAAAAAAAGATGAGTGAAAATATATATAAATACAAATAGAAAAAATTTGGCCAAAAATGAATGTGTTTTCAAAATGGAGATCCAATTCAAACTCCTTTTCAGCTTGATTTGACTCCTTCAGATAGCCTATAAAAATTTGGCCTTTTCTGACTAATTCAATTGAATTGTGTACTACATGTCCATAGAAAACAATTTTTTTAATCATATTATTATCAAACAAATATTGACAAATAGCAATACATCAAGGTTTCATCCATCCATCAAACATCCTTAAAACGCCTGCTAACAATTTTTGATGTTGTAATTCCATATATATATGGTAGCAACTCCTCTTTTGATGACCAAAAAGGTGTCATTGTTGTTTAAAATTCATGAAATTCCTGGTCGAAGCTATCATATCCAATTGCAACATCATGTCAGGATGAAAAGAAAGCAGTATATAGAAATGATAGGACATTTCAGAGATATTCCTATGCACTGTCTTTGCATTGTGTTCTACTAACCTTCTCACAGATTAGTGAACTAATAATCACTTCCAAGTTTTCAGGTTCGCCCGTCGAGGATATATTTTTTCCAGTAGTGGTAACATATGCTCTCCATTTTGCTAGCCATGAAGAAGGGAGTAAGAAGTACTTACACCCCGTATGAAGTGCTAAAGTCTTCCCAATGAGCAACTTTTCATGATTCTGCCGTTTTCTGTTTTTTTCTGCTCTGAGATTTACAAAAGAAAAAAGAAGGCATGAATGAAGAGTAAAAATTCTAGCACATCTTAGAAATTGAAATGCAACTAAGGCGGCACCTTAAGGAATCTTCCAAGTTTGCGACTTCTGTCATCTCCCTGTTGCAAATCTCACAGGGTTTACTATAAGAAGGGAAGGCCACAGAACCCAATTTATCCTCAGGCCTCACTTTACTCGCACTATCATAAAAAAAGTTCCAAAGAGCATCAGGAACCAGTATGCGCTTAGCCCCGGTAGCCTGCTCTGGAAGAAGATTGCCATGTGTGCATGTGAGAGCCGCTGTTGGTCCAGCATCAGACTCACAAGGAGAATCAACATTCTTTCTACGCAACCACTGCAACAGCCTGAAATAGAAAAGCATACTGACATAAAAGTTCGCAAAACCAATAAGTTTTTTTTTTCTCAAAATAAGAAGAAATAATCATAATGCTCATGAAAATTATAGGGAATAACTGAAAAAGTAACTAAAATAGTAACTCTCCTCCAGTTCTTTCAGGTAATTTTTGGAACAATTTGGGAACTAATGCCCATTCCACTAGAGCAAAAGTGGAATGTTAGTAGCTAGGTCATGCCGAAGTGGCGAAATGGAATCCGGTCTGCTACAACTTACGTGATTTAAGGCAATACCAACTACAGTCTTGATCTTGATGCATATATAAGATAGGCTTGGTTGTTATAATTTTAGAAAAGAGGACTTCCAGATTAACTACTTAAGCTAAGATGTCTAACCATGATATTATATATATGCTAACTAGTAATGCAATTATTTTTATTATTTAATATTTGATGTGAAAGTTTTTATTTCTATATCCACACACAAGGCTTATGCAAATGAAGTTCGTAAGACAAATGTTGATAATCAATTAGTTGACAGTTGGGATTAAATTAAAGACTGATACATAACTGGGTACAATTTAGGCGAAAGGATGAACATCACATTAAAGTTGGATGACATGCCTTGCTTCTTATTGTATTTATTATTGCATTTACATGATAATCCATTAAACTGATTGATAGATAGGTAGACATAGCAAACTGATAGACTACATCGCATAATGATTAATAGAAACATATAATAGAATCATCAATATTACTATAACTAATAGATAACTAATGTTTGCTTCACTGCAACCTTGTTATAGATTTATAGAAATTTTCTCAATTTTCTTATAGATTGATAGACACTTTTTTCTTATTGAGAATCTCCTGTTTTGCTTATCATATTGATTTTTACCATTGATTGATATTGATTACATAGATAATCATTCATATTGATAGCTTATTGATTGATATTGACTAAAATTTGCGAATATATATTGATTTTTTTATCTTGCATTAAAGGCAGATGGTGAGTTTTGATTACTTGCTAAGCTTTGTCATCTCATTATATAGTTTTTACATGCTTCCCTATAAAGGGAAGGAGTCTGTGAATTGAAGCTTAGCAGTAATGATGTTTTGATTTTATTTTAAGTTCTTTGGATTATATGCATACTTTTGTAGCCAATAGTAGCTATTGTATATATGCTTTTTAGACTTTGGATTTTATAGCAAGATATAAATATTAATACCTTTACTTTGTATAGAAGAAGAAGGTCGGGATGACTACTGACCAAAAAGAATCGATCAAAGAGAATCAGCCTAAGAAATAGAGAAGAGATGACCAAAGATTCTACTAGAGAGAGGCGCCTAAAGGTATTAGGATTTAGAAAACTAGCTCTAATACCATGAAGAATCTCTTGATTTATTATTCTTCTTGTTTAGAAAAGGTATTGCATCCACGCATATAAACTAAAAAATTTAATAAAAGAAATAATTAATTAGCTTAATTCTATCCTAAAATTTAGGAAACAAAATCATAGGAGAAGAATTTTTTCCAAAAATTAAAAATAGAAATATATTAGAAACACAATTGATCTCTCCTTTCTTTCCTAAAATAAATATCTTAATTAGTAAACAAAATAATAGTAGTAGATCACAATCAATCTCTCCTTTTATTCCTAAAATAAATTCCCTAACTTTGACTTTCAAATATTCAAAAATAGTTTTAGGACTACAAATTAAAGAGAGATTCTAGAACTTTTTTGGTTCAAATGAATGGGATGTAACTTGATTAATTGAATCAATCAAGTAAAGAAAGCTATGATTGGGTCCTATGCATGATCGAAGCTATTGATAAATTTTGGCTCAAACAAATAGAATAATGAATCTTAGGATAGTGTTATTTTGAACTCTTTAGAAAGTTATTTGAAAACCTTCAAGAGAGCCCAAGAAAGCATCTAAAAAGGAAATGTTAAATAGAGGAAGCTTCAAGTTGAGTTTGATTCAACTTGAATAAAAATGACCCTAAGGTTATCTAAAAGTGAGATAATTCCAATAAACCTTGTAAAGTTAATGGGGTGAAATGTTTGCGACGTTGAGAAGCTTCCAAACACTATGATGAAGAAAAGGGAATTCCTAAGGATGTTCATATTTTAGAGTGTTTTGATTCATTTGAATTGGCAAAAACATCGATATGACTTGAGATTAATTTTGGTATAATCTATTAAGTAGCCCATAAGGGCTGATTTTGTATTTTTAGAAATTGCTTATATTTAATTATGATTTGTTTTAAATTTCAATAATTAGTTGGTTCATTTATTTACTTTAAAATTTGAAAAAACCCAAGACTGGCCGGCAACACCGGACCCCTCTGGCCGGCCACCACGGACCACCGCCAACCATACTTCACTGCCCTTTACCGTCAGCCACAACCTTTTTTCACTTTACATTACATTCATTTTACTTCAAATTATAAAAAATAAAAAATAATATCATGCATTCCATTTACAATCATCTAAATAACTCCAAAGTATTCCATTTACACCGCATTCCAATGTATTCCTTTTTCAAGCAACCAAATAGCCCCTTAATAGGAATCAAATGCAACTTGTGGAATTGAATGAGTGCATGACTTTTTGATTTAGAAGATCCATATGAAATCTAGGATTTGATATAGGTGAAGAAATGGGTCCAAATATGAAAGCAAGTTTCATGCATAGGGGATATCTGCCTCAAATCTGATAATCCAACCAACACTCGTCTTCTTCGATGGACTCTTGAGTGAGAACCATCCATTGAAGATCACTAGATCTTCATGGATTAAAAAAGAGGACATGAAGATTTTGGGATTTGAATGCATCAATAATGGTTTTCCTATTCATATGTATGGCTTAATGAATTTTTCATTTAAAAACACCAAGTTGACCAATTATAGTTTAATCACGATGTCCAAAGAGAAAACAGCATGCCTAACTAAAGTTTGGTGAGACCAAAATCCTAGATTTGCACTTATTATGGTAGAACAAGAGAAACAAATAAGACAAAATGGAAAGAAAACCAAACCATGGCCTGGAAACATAATATGCAGTGCCATCTAGACAATCTCCGGCCAAAGCTGCTTCAGCAAGATTCCTTAAAAGAGCTCTTTTTTCCTTGTAGTCATCTGCATTTACAGCATTCTCGGCAGCATTCTTCAGACAAGCAATACAGAAATCATCACTAGCCAGTGCCGGGCCTCCTCCATACTAAATCACAACATGCAATGAACCCGCAGTTCAAGCACACCAAAAGAAAAGGTTAGCGCAAATTTAGAGTTTGGTTAAAAGAATGTATTAGATGAAGAATACCTTGAAAAAGAAAGAAAAAATACACAATACAAGCCAAAAAGTATCAGAAGTTCAGTTGTTACAAAGATAAACAGAAGGGAATCAACTAATAAATGATATGACGAGTAATGTTTATTTTCCTTAAAAAGAGACATTCTAACATAGAAGTGCAGCAAGACAAGAACAGAAGATCTTTTTACAAGTACTTTCCAATTCCTCATTTTGATGCTCAACCCTTTTAAATAAATCTAATACATATTTCCTAGAAATATTATTTTCTCATGTACCCCTTCTTTAATCCATCGAACTTGAACCCCTTATCTTCAAGAACTTTCCTCAATTATCCTACTTATCAGCTTACTTGTGAGCTAGTCTCATCAATTAGGATCAAATCCTTTACAAATAGTACATAACAATATCACATTTTAAATATTTGTCACAAGAACCTTCATAAATAATACAAATATGTGGAGTTCAAAATTGCCATTAATGTAAATTCTTTTTGTGATTAAAAAGTTTCACTCCACAAGTACTTTTTAATACTAGTCACTTCCATATTACAATATCTTGATAACAACCATGACAGGCACAAACATTTCTCCTCAAAGCCAACCAAAATCTATTCTTGTTTTACAAAACAGATACATATATTCAAAGTAAATGAAAATTCTCTAAATATACGTTCCTAGCTGTGGGCTCCGAAAATTCGGCCCCGGCCTCCGCCCGCTTGTTGTTTGCTTTTTCTTTTGGCGGGTGGAGTTTTAACGAAATTAGTTCTGGGGTAAATTTTGGAAGGCAGATGGGTTTATATAAACGACACTACCTAGAGATTTCGCCCTCATTTTGCGATGACTTTATGATCTGAGTTATGGTTTCCTATAGGCGCAAGCCCCTATAGTTAATTACCCCTCCCGATAACGAGAGAGAACTTTCAATTAAGGCTAGTCATCAATCAGATACGTAAAATATACGTGTTATCTGGCATAGTAGCAGCATGGGCAATTGGAATAGTTGGAGAATTTGGGAATTTGGAGATTTGATATTTAAAATTAGAAATTTCACCATCTTGCACTTAAAGCAGATGGTTGGGGACCCGATCAAGATCCCATGGTTCCGTCGTCCTAGGCCATCGTGGTCCCTAGTCTACTTAGTCAGAGGAGGTAGTCGACATAACCTAACAGAAGAATCCTTGTCGGCAGCCATGGGTTGCTTCGTCCAAGGGGACCTTGTAGACCTGGGATGGATATTTGCCAAAGGGGACAAATTTGAATCCACCTTAGCTAACAGAGGGCATTGTGCTCTATTGATCATATCATATTAATTCATATCTCAAGGATTTGATGTCAATAAAGAACGTATTGGCTCTAGCCATAACCGGTATTTCATGGTGCCATTTGGCGGCAAAACCACTCGGTTCAGAAAGCCCCGGGTCACAACCTTTTATCCTGCGGTGCCATTTGGCGGCAAAACCGCCGGTTAGAGGACACGTACCACGTCCTTATTGGCAGGAGATTGTTTGATAATGGATCATAGTGATATTTTCGATTAGGCATTAGCTCTTTGAGAGCTGAAGTAGTTTTTAATTTGTCCACCCGGCAAACTATTGTGGAGGGTGGATGAATTTTGCTTTAAGTAACTGAATGATTTTGAATTTAAATATCTTGAAATTTTGGGATTTTTGGACTTTGTGGGTATTTGAGGTGGCATTTGAAAATGCCTGAAACTAATCCCTCCAGTTGAGATCTTCAATCAACGCGGCCATCATCGGGGTATTTGGGATCATTCATTTGAAAATATTTGTATTTTGTGGATGAGCCTTGTCAACTCTATTGAGCTGTCAACAGAGGATCGAGTTTCTCGGGCTTCATGCCTTTGTTTGTGAATTTTCTTTGTTAAAGGCCTTGAAGGCCTGATATGAATGTATAAAATAAATATTCCAGTCAATTTCGTGATTGCATATTAATCCGATGATTCGAACCCTGTCTACTCCTATTTACCTGCTTGGGAGGATCGGGCTTCGTAGGCTTCATGCCTTTGTTTAATGAATTCTCTTGATTATAGACCTTGAAGGCCTAATATGAATGTATTAAAACAAATACACCGATCGTCACAACCGTGTATTTGTTTGAAATTTCGAATCCTGTCGGCTCCTATTTAACTGTTTAGGAGGATCGGGTTCGAACTTGAATCCACTTATTGACCCGCGCAACATCCCTAGACGTCACGTGTGTACCAATAACAAGCTCAATGGAGCCCATACAGGTTATGATTGTATTTACCCTTTTTTTGGACCTATGTGTATACAAATTACGGTGCATGTGTAGGGGTACATTGAAATAATTATAGTTGTGCAGGTAATTATCATTTGAGTGTACACAACTTTTCATTTGAGAGCTTATACACGCATTTTGTCCGCTAATATGAGTGTTGCGGATCCGGTGGTGGTGTGGTCTTGAAGTTATGAGGAATCTCCTCATCTTGATGTTGACTCCCCCTTTCTTACTCACCGGAGAGGTCTTCTTTGAAATTTGTGGCCACTGCCTTGAAAAGGGACTCCTTCCAAGATCACCAGTGTAGTAGACTTATTATTTCCAGTGTCTACTGATACAAGAGTTATTTTCTTTTTAAGGATAGAACCAAGAAGAAAATTTGGAACACCATGAAGTTTAGTTCTAATTTGTTCAAACATCTCTTCCATTATGCTAGTAGATATTCTCTGTACATCGAGTCGCCCTTATACCCGCGTACTCGTAGATTTTTAATCACCATTGTCATAGGTGACATTTGTACTTGTGCTCACAGTGGTTCGTTGTGCTTACGAGGTACTCAATGTTGTTATCCATAAGTATTCATTTGCAGGGGACCGTTGTATCCACTACGACCTCTTGGAGATATCCATAGAAGAGCCGTTGTCCCTACATCATATCCACTTTTCACCAATCTCAGGTGGGTTGATGTTTGCACTTGTTTGTAGGGACGTATCTTCCACTACCAAATGCAAGTATTGCCCTCTCAATCTACAGGCATTGTGGGGATTGTTGTAGGAGTTCGTTGCAATGTGTATGATGAATGTTGGATGAACTCCACTCATCGTTGATTCCTTCATACATTTTGACCCTCATTGCTTGTAGGATTCAATACATCTAGCTGCATCTTGATCGTGTGTTTGTAACAGACGTTCATGATTGCTTGCATGTAGATGAGCCATGTTGAGTGTCACAAATCTTATATTTTCTCAATTAGAGGAAGAAAGGTGATGCTTGAATAGCAAGAGATCCTTTATTTTGATTGTTCAAGCCTCTCTATTGTTCACTTGCTTGTGAACAAATCATGTAGGCTTGCGAATTTGGCACAAATCTTTTGTCAATTGACTGATGTTTACTTGGATGGTCCAGACTCTTCATTTGGTACTCGCATGCTTATTTACCATTTGGACTTGAATCTTGTTTACAAGTCTTCTTTCTTGACTATTCAAGTCAAATCTGAATTCCACCTTATTTGCCCAAGTCCAAGCTCAATTATGATCTTTTACATAATTCTTTCAAGTTCATATTAGGTCCAAATCAATGTCTTTTGCAGTCAATTCTTGCAAGTTCAAAGCCCTTTACACTTGGTTCAAATCCGGATTCGAGTTCTCTTGCATATGATTTAAGATCTTGTGATTGTTTAAGTAAAACTTGAATTTGCAAGTCTTTGTCATCTAATTCAAATCAAGCTTCAAGTTGTTTGGATTTAGTTTGAATTTACCATTCACTTAGATTCAAATTAAGATCCTTTTCAAGTTCTTTGTAGCCCAACTCAAGTATTTGCTTGATTTCAAATGTACAATTCATGTCCAAAGTACAAGTTTCAGGTTATAGCAATCTTTATGTTTGAGTTCACTTAAGTCATTTGTTGCAAGTCCACAAGTCTCAAATTGTCCAAGTCCTTATCTTATTTCGGACAAAATTCCGGCAGCCTCTCGACGTCTCCCCCGTTTAGGGGAAAAACCAAGAGACCGCCTACCCGCCACGTCAAGAAAGACGTGCACGGTTGATGTTTGTGAGACACCGCGGCAATGATTTTTTTGTCATCCACCACGCCAAGAAAGACGTGCATGGGTTTTTTTTTAAAGCATTTTATTTGAAAAGCAAAAAAAAAATTTTGTTTAGGTACAGCAGACGGGTCAACACTAGCATCTTATAATTCTTAATTAATTGCATAAACAGAAAATTAATATATATTGTAGATCTTCCAAGGATAACACCATTAATTCGGGACATAGATGTGATTATCCTCCTCATCAACATCTGCCATTTTATTGTACAGCTAATAATCTTGATTCTCCACACTTAAAACATTTGAAAAATCATACATCCTTAAAATGGAAGTTTTTTTTTTCTATTACACTAAATTTACATAATGTTCATATTTAGGATTAATTGAAATAGCTGTTGACAAACTTACTTTATAACTCTCAAGTCTCAAATTCAAAAAAAAAAAAAGATTTTTTTGTTTATAACAAGAAATATATTGTAAATTTGTATTTGGATTATAATTTACAATATGCTTGAAGTTAGCAGAGATTGAGTTATTGAATTCTTGTGTGCACAATTGCGGTTTTAGAAGGAATAGTAGTTAACTTCAAGGTTTAAATGTTATAACATCTGGGATTTATTGAAAGATCTGCAAACAATCTTACTCCAATATCTCGTTAACTCTGAAGTCTCAAATCTCAATTGACATGTGAACAAACCCTAGAGTTTCACCAAATCATTTTCTTCAAATCCCATCAAATCCCACATTGGCATTTCTTCACTTTTTTGGGGTTATTTTCATTTTCTTTTTTTTCATGAATTTACTATACTGTTTTATTGATTTTTTCCCATTTTTTTATTTCTGTTCTCCAATAAATATCAAATGTCTTCTTTTGGACTTCTCAGTAAATTTAAGCATGTGACAACAACAAAATCTTTTTCCTGTTTTTATATTTCTTATTTTTAAATTCATGCGATTTACTTCAAAGTTTTTCCCATTCAAATATTCATTTTTTGTCTAAGAACAGTATTTTATCAAAAAGAATGCCAGTGAGTCGCACACTTTTCAAATTACTAATTTGTGCTCCCCTCCTCTCCCAAAAAAAAAACATTTGCAACACTTCAAACAAAAGGATGCACACCCCCCCCCAAATGAAGCTTTATTAAATTTAATAATTCTTCTATATTGGTATGTATATATTAGTATATTGTTTACTATGCATGTATTATTTTTATTATTGATTATGGTATTCTTTAATTATTACTCACATATGGAGGTCAACAGCATAATAACTAGGAATGCGGATGATCGTGAAATACCAACATATGATATGATTCCATTTATAGTTGTTCTTCATATTCACTAAGATTCAAAATTATTATATTACATGTATATGGAGTGTTGGTGATACCTAAACATTATATAGCATGATGCATAATTTATTCTTCTATTATATATAGCAGCTTATGTTGTGCACTATTAGTGGGATGTATTTATCATGATAGTTGTGCCATGTTTATTTGCATTTTGCATATCTCACTTCATTGTCACTTAAACACATTTTTCATGTTATAAGTTGAATAATATCAATGTCTATGACATTAACATCACAACTTTAGCAGTTCGGGTAGGTGAGTGATCATGATGTATGATAGTTAATCTAATAAAATTTATGGGTATACACTGCTTTAGGAAGAATGATGAATGTTATTGAAATTATGTGTATGTTTACGGCGAAAGGTATACTGAGAATAAGTCATTATATGTTGGATTACTTGATAAACTCAAGTATCCAGCTAGGGGTGTAAACGAGTCGAATCGAGTTTTGGCACTATCGAGCTCAGCTCGCTAGTTGGAAATGAGCTTGAGTCGAGCTCGAACTCGAGCTCGTCCTACTATAAACGAGCTTGAGCCGGCTCGCGAGCTTTGGCAAGCTCAATTCGTTTTCCAAAAAAGCTGTAGCATTTATGATAAAATTCAATTTTTTAAAAAAATTGCAACACTATTCAAAATAAAGCTGCACAATTTTCCAAAAAAAAAACTCCCGTTGGAACACGTTTTACTGCCCAAATACCACCTAAATCAAGTTTTTTTAAAGTTATATTTTAATATTCAAAGCTGCTGTGCTTTCTTTATATTTGTCTGGTATATGACGTGGAAAAACCCGGTTGGCTTTCTTTTCTTGGGTCGTACATAGCTAAGGCCATATAATAGTTGTTATAATCTTTGTACATTATATGAAAAGTTTAATCAATTTCCTTTCTCTTGTTTTACCTGCTGTGCTTTCTTGTTCTTATATCTTCTTTAGTTTCAAGGGGGACTTACAAGATGACAATCACTCATTTAGCACCCAAAGTTCATGCAACAGGAGGGAGTCAAGAGGCCACCAAAGAGAAGACAGGAGGAGGGAGCAAGGTAAATTTCAAGCGGCTGACGAAGAAAGAGATGCAAGAAAAGAGGGCTAAGGGGTTGTGCTTCAGGTGCGATAAAAAGTACATACCAGGGCATCGATGCAATGACCGAACTCTTCAGGTTCTCACCGTCTGTGATGATGAGGAAACTGAGGGAGGAGAGAAGGAGACAAAGGAGGAGATGGAGGAGAAGCTACACTTGGATCTGGTTGAGGTTTCCCTGAACTCAGTGGTTGGATTCACTACGAATCACACCATGAAGGTGAAGGGAGAGATAGAGGACAGGGAGGTGGTGGTGCTGATTGATAGTGGGGTTACTCACAATTTCATTTTCACCCAAGTAGTCGACCAAATAGGAGTGAGATTGGTGGATACCGGCTATTATGGAGTGATGATGGTACGGGGAAGGTGGAGAAAGGTCAGGGGATTTGTCAAGAAGTGTGACTGACGATCCAGGGGATACAGGTGAGAGAGGACTTTCTTCCGCTAGATCTTGGGAGTACAGACGTCATCCTGGGGATGAAATGGCTGCAAACTTTGGGGGACACTAAAGTGAATTGGGGAGCACTCACGATGGAGTTGGAGGTGGATGGGAAGAAGGTGGTGATTAAGGGAGACACGGGGCTTTCCAAATCCCTGATTTATCTTAAAACGATGGTGAAAGACATTCAGTTGGCGGGCAGAGAGTATTTGGTAGAGCTACATAGTTTGGAGGGAGCGAGATTGGAGGAGGGAGAAGACATACCCCTCTCCATCCAGCCGTTGATTCAGCAGTTCCAAGAGGTGTTTCAGCCACCTCAAGGATTGCCACCGCATAGAGAGCAGGAGCATGCCATCATATTGAGGGAGGGAGTGGCGCCCATCAAGGTACGGCCTTATCACTACCCTCAATTCCAGAAGGATGAAATCAAAAGGTTGATTAGAGAAATGCTGGAGGTAGAAATCAGCATCAGCCCTTTTTCTAGCCTTGTTCTGTTGGTGAAAAAGAAGGATGGCAGCTGGAATTTTTGTGTAAACTATAGAGAACTCAACAAGAAAACTGTACCTAACAAATTTCATATACCAATCATTGATGAGCTGTTAGATGAACTGATTGGGACTGTGATCTTCAGCAAGATTGACTTTAAATTAGGCTACCATCAGATCCGGATGAAGAAGGAGGATGTACCCAAGACGGCCTTTAGAACTCATGAAGGACATTATGAGTTCCTGGTGATGCCATTTGGCCTCACTAATGCTCCGACTACGTTCCAGGCCCTTATGAATAAGGTTTTCAAACATTATCTTAGACAATTTGTATTGGTATTCTTTGACAACATCCTGGTCTATAGCAGGACAGAGGAGGAGCACTGTGAGCATTTGAAAAGGTGCTAGAGGTACTACAGGAGCAGCAGCTGAGGGCTAATTTGAAGAAATACTGTTTTGCACAAGCCATTTTATAGTACTTGGGTCATGTGGTATCAAAAGAATGGGTGGCAGCATATCAGTCCAAAATTGAGGCAATGCTAAAGTGGCCAGTGCCGAAAAATCTAAAGAAGCTGAGGGGATTTCTTGGACTAACAAGTTACACAGGAGGTTCGTTAAGTGGTACAGCTCCATAGCATGGCCACTCACTAAGCAGTTGAAGAAGGACGGGTTCTTATGGGGGGAGGTGGCGACATCAGCATTTAAGAGCTTGAAAAATGCGATGACTACGGTGCCGATCCTAGCTTTGCCAGATTTCACTCAGACCTTCATTGTGGAGACAGATGCGTTCGAATACGGGCTGGGTGCAGTGCTTATGCAGAATCGTAGGCCTATTGCCTATTTCAGCCAGGTATTGACTGCTAGAGCCCGGCTGAAATCAGTTTATGAGAGAGAATTAATGTTCATTGTTTTGGCCATCCAGAAGTGGCGGCCCTATCTACTTGGGAGGCATTTCTTTGTCAGGACCGATCAGCGAAGATTGAAATACATGCTGTAACAGCGGATGGTGACAAAGGAACATCAAAGGTGGTTGTCCAAGTTGCTAGGGTACGATTTTGAGATTCAATATAGACTAGGGGTGGAGAACAAGGCGGCAGATGCTTTATCCAGATGTATGGGGGAGCTACAGACAGTGGCACTATCTATTCCTTTGATGCTTGACTGGGAGGCCATCAGAGAAGAAAGTGCTAAAGATGAAGATTTGGTAAGGATCAGGGCAGATTTACTGAAAGAGGGTAGCCACCCAGGGTACTCATTGGAGGGAGACAGACTGCTGTATCAAGGGAGATTTGTGATGCCCGTACCTCAATCCACATCCCAAATTTACTCGAGGAATTTCATGGAAGCGCAGTTGAGGGTCATTCAAGAGTACAGGAGACTAGCGGCCGAGCTTTACTGGAAGGGAATGCATAGAGATGTAGAGGAGATGATGGCGAGATGTGAAATCTGTCAGAGAAATAAATATCTAGCTATGTCACCAGGGGAACTACTACAACCGTTGGCGTTACCAGGTCGGGTATAGGAGGAGATATTTATGGACTTTATATATGGGTTGACCCGTTCAGAGGGGTTCACGGTGATCTTGGTGGTGGTCGACAGGTTGAGCAAGTATGCACATTTCATTCCCCTCCGACACCCCTACACAGTAGTGACAGTGGCTTCAGCCTTCATCAGGGAGGTGGTCAGGTTACATGGAGTACCCGAGGCGATCTTATCAGATAGAGACAAAGTATCCCTCAGTCATTTTTGGAAAGAGTTGTTTAGACTGCAAGGGACAATTCTGAAGAGTACAGCTTACCACCCACAGACAGATGGCCAGACGGAGCTAGTCAAAAGGAGCTTGGAGACGTACCTGAGATGATTTGTGTCAGAGACACCCAAACTATGGGCTAAATGGCTATCATGGGCGGAGTACTGGTACAACACATCTTTTCATTCTGCTTCACAGATGATCCCATTCAAAGTGTTGTACAGGCGGGATCCCCCACACTTGGTGCATTTTGAGAGCAGCAGTACTCCCGTGTCTTCAGTAAAGGAATACTTGGAGGAGAGGGATCGAGTGTTAGAGGAGTTAAAGAGGCATTTACTGAGAGTTCAGCAAATTATGAAGAAACAAGCGGATGGGCATAGGAAGGACATCCAGTTTGAAGTGGGGGAGAAGGTGTTTTGAAGCTCCGACCATATAGGCAGAAGACAATCGCTAACAGGAGGAATGAAAAGCTAACTCCAAGGTACTATGGGTCTTATGAAATGCTGGAGAAGATTGGGGCAATGGCATATCGACTGAAATTACCACCATCGGCGATGATACACCCAGTTTTTCATGTCTCGCAATTGAGGAAGGTCATTGGTGACTACACTGCCAACCCCGAGCTACCTGCGACACTCACTGAGGATTTAGGGTGGTTCTGGAACCCTTAGAGCTGATGGGATTTCGCCAGAAAGAAGACGGAACTAAGGAAGTGTTGATCTAGTGGAAGAACATACCTGATTATGAGACCACGTGGGAGCCATACAAGAGGACAAAACAGCAGTTCCCGGATTTTCACCTTGAGGACAAGGTGATTCATTGGGATGACAGTATTGTTAAGACGGTTCACATAGAGTTGGCCCAGCCGGCAAATGGGCCGGCTCAATTCCACTACAGGAGGCGGAACAAAGCAGCCCCCCTCTCTGGTTCCACCAAACAAATGGGGCCATCCCCTCTATGTGATTTTCAAAATTGAATAGAGGGGGGAGAGGCTAGGCGTTTAGGAGGGAAATCAGTTTAGGAATATTAGGGTATTAAAGTGCATGAGAAAATTATAGAGGGGGTATGTTTTGATTGATTGAGAATTAGGGTTTCTTGGTGCTTGGGTTCTAGACTCTCTTGTCTAGAGATTTGGGAGAAACGATCCTCCTCTCGAATTGGGGATCACTTGTATCTTGCTTTCGTGTGTGTTGTGCTTTGTTTCGTTTATTGCAATCTATCGTTTTGGGGCTGATTTTGCCAAGATTTTGCTATATTCCTGCAGTTTTCCTCCCATTAGTGATAGGTTTGCTTGCGTACTCAAGTATTCCCTTCGGGTTACTTGCGAACTCAAGTATTTCCTATCATCAGTATAAAACCAAATCAGCATAAGTTTATGTCAGTAAGGAAGATATAAATGAAATGTAGATCAAGAAATAGTGAATATAATAGATCAACTTGCTTATGATTCCAAATAGAGTTTATTCGTCAACAGCGAACTTGTTCTCATGCCCGCAAACCCCACGCAACATTCAGGTATGTAGAACTTGCTAAAGTACATGCCATTCAGGTTCTTCATTCTCATCCTTCCTCTTTCTTTCTCATCCTCTTATTTATGTGCAAACTATATTACTGTTTTATTATCGTATTCGGGCAGCAGATGGGGTATTTCAGAATAATCTCACTTCTGACATACTACATGTCAGCACATTTCTTGCATGTAGCACTAAAAGCCACCCACAGCTATCAACATGGTAATAAGCAGTTGCCAAATTGTGTTGCCTAGAGACTATTATCTGTAACATGCTTAATTTAAATAAGATCGTAAAATAAACTCCCCAATTCTCTGCTATGTTCCGAAATACCGATCTAGATCTAGAAGGCAACAGGAATTTGGAATAGCCTCCTAAATGTTTTGTCCAAAAAAGTTCATTGAATTAAGGCAGCAAATAAAAATGTGTAGCCCTGAAATCGTATTGCTGAAAATAAAAAACATAACTCAAAAACCAACAAGGAGAGGGTTGCTATGACCGTTTGCTGGAACCAGCAATAAGAGGCTGGCAAACCTCTTAACCTGAATACAAAAACACAAGGGAAAGCCCACCAACTGGTGGGGAAACATCAGGATACAGGAAAGAAACAAGAGCTGAGAGAAAACTCCTTTATTATTCACTACCCAATTTACAAGGCACCCATCCTATTTATACAATTGAAACAAACTATTAAAAAAACGAAATAAATAATAGGACTGACCCACCCCAAAACTTCTGCATTGCTGCTGATGGCCGAACCTTAGTGGTTCGGTGTTCGGCTGAAGCAGATGGGAGCCGGTACAATATGACCGGCGTCAAGCCCATTGCATAAAGCTCCACAAATGAGGACTAGGGATGAGAGATTTTGTAAAAGCAACAAATTTCAAACCAACTTTTAGAAACACCGATAGATTTTGTAGGAAAATGTCTATATGAACCACTAAGGACAACTCTCTGAACTCATTACAGCAAGCAAAAAGTGACTATTTTCAACTCAAAAAAGAAGATTGTGTAGAATGAATACTTAGGAATATTTTCAATAAAGCAATAAAGTTGCAAAGTTTTTATGGAACAGCGAGAGAAGCCTTCATAAAAGGATAGCCTTTAAATATATGAATTATCCAACTAATACTATCATATCAAACTATGCTTAACAAAATGTTTCAATAGCCTAATATTAAGCTAAACCTCTTGAGCTATATTAGACAATCAAATTTGAAAAATTCTTCCATAATGATTTTGGATCCACTGAGTAACAAAGAGCAAACGAGAGGAAAAAATTACTCCAAAACATCACATAATTTACTCAGTTTAAAATGACTTAAGGAACTTCAGAAGTATACGCCCCATCTAATGGTTAAGTTATATTATCTTGTTTGGCCTCGTTAGTTAAGGTAAATAGTGATATTAAGCTCTTAACACCCTGAAGCTAGATATGTCAACTAACCAAAAAGACAGATAGCAAATGATTGGTCACCAAAATAAAAAATTAAATTAAGCATATTACCTAGAATTGGGGAGATTCCATGGGCCACCATCAGAATTCAAGCTTATAAGAACAAGATTAATATTTTAATACTAAAGTCAAAAGGAATTTGAACTGTACATACAATAAAATTAGGCACAATGTTTAACTAAAATCTTCCAGTAAATTGTGGGATGATCTACCGTTCACTAATGAAAGGATATGGAAAAGCAAGTGAACAAAAAGGATATATTAGTAGGGCATAAATGATATATACATAAAGGGCATATACAAAAAGAAAAAGTTAAAAGCAAAATTGCAGAAAATATCAGAGGGCATTGACAGTTAAGCAAATTAAGAATCTTTATGAGAAAAAGACAGTTAATGAGAAAAATAGATAAACAAATCAAGCAATTCAAAAACTGAACAGCATAATCAAATGAGCAGACCTACTTTTGTGAATAACCTCTGCCATGAGGTACTTGATAGCCGCTTCATGGAAGTGACATTAGAAAATGGAACTTTTCCATGCGAGCACTGAATTGAACTATTGTCAATGGAGCTGTAACAATCAGTACAGCAGCTGTCAGCATGCATATTATAGCCAGAGAAATTTGTTTCAGCAATAAAAAGCAGGAGGGGAAGGGTTTCTGTATCATACAACAACAAGCCTTTATCTCACTACGTGGGGTCCTTTTTCTCCATTGTGTCCTATTAAAAGTCAAATTCTCGTTTAAATCTAATAAAGAAAGGTCATTCCTAATATTTTCTAACCAAGTCTTTTTGGGTCTACCTCTACCTTTCTTAATATAAGTCAAATCTAATACATCTACTCTCCGAACCGGGTCATCAGAAGGCCGCCGTTTTATGTGACCAAATCATCTAAGGCGACTCTCTCTAATCTTATCTTCTACTGGAGCTACTCCAACCTGTTCACGTATATGCTCAAACTAATCGGCTTGACCTTTAGATGATACAAAATATTTGATACTTGCTACCAGAGCTCCATAAATCATTATAATTAACAAGCGAACAATAGAAGGATTATTGACCTCCATTATGACTCTCGCTTTTGTTGATATCAAGAAAAGGAAAAAAAAATCCAATAGTAAGAACTGGATAAAAAGAGTTTGGATAGGATAATATGTAAACAATTTGAGGATAATACAAAAAGGCTATAAGCAGATGAATACATCAGTATTTAATATGATCAACATATGGTGTACCCATATATTCACAAATGCATTTTCTTTTTCCGAAGCAGCTGAGCTTTCTCTCTACAAGCAAGAGAAACGGGCATATTCCAACAACTTCAAATAGATTATAATCCCTAATTACAAAAAACATGCCATAATCACATGGAGTGGGGACTCCAAAATATAAAGAAAAAAGACTTACAAACCGAACAAGGAAACAATATAAATAATGATAAAATAATACCCCAAGCTCCCGGGAATTAAATAGATATGTATCCTACTAACATGGCTCACGTTCCAGTCATATTCATATAGATTGTATAATGTGCATATCCTACCTTTCCATTTCTGACCTAAATTGTATATAAACTATAAAGCAAGTCATTCAATTAGAATATACAATGTATCTACGTGAACTTGGATATCAAATGTATCGAAACCCATCAAGATATGAGTCAAGATATGAGTAAGTTGAATCCTTGAAAGTATTCAAGGTCCTCTTTTACTTTTTTTTCCCACGAAACTCTCAAAGTGGGAGTTTATTATAGTGTAGGCAAGGATCAAATACAAGACATTGGCAACAAGTTTCCAAGTCCTTACCAACCAAACTAATTGGCACCCACTACAAATCTTAGCAAAGGTATTTTATAATTGACATGATTATAAGAATATTTTTTATTTCTTTTCTACAAATTATGATTAGATGAACAATTCAATGTTGCTATACTTCAAACAATCATTGTGTAATAACTATAAAAGAAATAAGCTATTGGGTGGATTGGATCGTACTAGGCCATCTTGTGCCTTCTAAGATTGGGCCTTTCTCCCCGACCTTATCTAGGAGTGGTAGAGCATAGTTCTAGCAGTTATAAAACAGGTTAACCAAATCTAATCATCAAAAAGATGTAAGAATAAATGAACGAGAGATATCATGGTTGAGAGGGAGGAAGGGCAAATCATGGTTGCAGAAAAAACTTTAGAGGTAGATGGCTAGATGCAAACGCCAATTAAGATGATCGAGGATGGCTTAAACATTTAGCAACAATGGCTTTACTAATTCCTCTCCGTTTTCCTCTATCCAATAAAATAGAAGATTATGATAGAGTAGAATGGTACTTCTACAAGAAGTTTTGCTAGAATAAGGCATCTTTCACTTTAGCATACATCCACATATATATATATATCTTATTGATTAAATGTTAAGATGCATAACAACATGGTGGCTAAATTTTTTGGTTATTATTGTCAACCAAATTGTATACTTTTGGCACAACGCAAAGTCATTTTTAGCTCAAGTTTAACTGAAGGGTACATCATCGTCATCATTAGATTTATACCAGCAAATTTTCAAACAACTATATCATAAATAAGCATATAAAATAATGTTGTATTTCAACAGTAGGCAATTTTATTGTAAATGGATAATACTACGGAGGTTTAGTTAACCTGGCCCTCGTTTGTGGTTTATATTATTATGTATCACTATTGAAGGGTTAGTTGTTATGAGTAGCTCCTTTCATATTGTTTTTTCACTGAATAGGCTGGTTTCACGAAAATTTCAAGAGAAGAGCTATATTTTTTAGAATTGAATTACAATTTGATTAGAGCTAACCACAGTATCTTGTACCAACAATATCTACTAATCTGTCGCGGCTATAAAAATTTTATAAATAAGAGTCTAAGGCATCTAATTAAATAACTATTGATTCAATTAAATTTATGATTCTAGTTTCAATCGTGTGTGTATTAAGTGTATTATTCCTTCAACTGCAGTATAAGTACAACAATCCGATACAAAAGGAAATAATCTCCTTGTATCAGCATGAGGCCTAAATTTTCTCCACTTTAATTAGCTATTTTATTATATCTATTGTCTTCTAAATATATTAATTATTAATTCATTAGAGTTTCTTATTTTATTTAAATTTAAAACATCTGATATTTCATTTTAGTGAAAATTTTCAACTTGTTATTGATTTTTCGTGATTTGAATTTCTCGTAGGCATTTTCGAATTTAATCGAATATCACATATTATTGTTTAGCCTTAAATTCTTCTACTTTCTAATTTGCGCCTAAAGAAAGCAACTTTTTGTATATTTAATGGTATGTGATATATGAAAACTAATTTCTTATGAGATATAAATTCATTGAATCATCTTAATTGCAGCAACAAATCGTAAACCTACATTGTCCTTCATCAAAGTGGTAAAAGAGCTAATGATAACATCATCATGTCGAAAAAATGTAGACCATATTAACTGAGACGGTAAAATTTTTAAAAAATAATATAATTTAAAAATTATAGAATAAGCTGTGGCTTTAAACTAACACAATATAACCATCATGAGGTATAAATTTACATTCCTATATTTGAAGGGAGATATGATCTTAGAAAATTTTAAAGGCAGATTAATGATTTAGAATATTTTATTGGAAAATAAAAGTACTGTGATTTTCAAAGAGTAGAACTTGTCAAATCACTACTAGTAGAACATGCTCATTCATTTTGAAGAATTGTTACTATTAAATTGTTATGGATTTTGTCAATCACTAAATATAGCGATCAATTGCAAAAGCAACTTAAAGGATTATAAATAAAATAGACATGAGGAGTTTGAGTGTTATACAAGATTTATAGGTATTGTAGCTAAAAATTATTTATTGTTAAATTATTTTGTTAACATTATTTATTTTATTAAAGATCTAAAGTAAAAAAATTAAGGATGAACAATACTATAATTGAACAAAATTATTTTGTAAGGCTTTTCCCATAGCTTTAGATTATAAGGAATATTATTACTCTATTAAGGTTGTTGCACATATGCTTGCTCCTAAAAAAAACAACCAACTAACCAACTATTAAAAATACTTCGATGCAATGCTCATATATGATTCAATATGATACTATCGAAGAAACATAATTTTTATGAATATATGATGAAGGACGTTCAGATTCATAAAATATTTTGTAATTATAATATGAATCACATCTAATGATATGAATCTAAATATACACATATCTTAGATCTTCATCCTCAAAATTTATACTTGAACAAGAATCAAAATGGAGTTTGAAAGTAAAATTGAAGATGAAATCATAAAAACCAAACATAAATTTGGATTTATAATGGAGATTGGACATAAGTCACGATGCAAAATTGAACCAATCCTGTTTATTGTAGCTAAGGAAGCAACTAAGCAATTTGAAAACGTAACCTCTGATGATGAATTATTTATTGATATTATTCCAATAACGAATAATCAGATTAATGTTAATTTTTCTTTGGTTCTTGATTTAATGATATAGAGATTCATCAAACAAACCTCATGATGAGAACTAAGTGATGTCAATAATTCAAGAAATTTTTACTAGTAAATATCTTTAAAAAAGTAGAAATATAAAACTATGTTCATATGACCAATTCTAAAGATGCAAAATTCATTGATATTCATATATAAATAATATGGATTGGTTTTATATAAAAAGGTTCTCTCTCTCTAAACCTACTCTAAATTGATTGGATTCTTATTTCTTTCCACCTCCTACTACATTATCCTTCATCAAATACTATTATACAGTTTACTCCTGAAACTATTATAGATGATAAAATTGAACCAACTATTAATGGTGGATTTGAAAGACATCTTATGCATTTGAAAAACATTTTTTTATGATTCGTGGATTACCTTGCAAGAAATAAAATATTTTTCATATTTATTTGATGAATATTAAATACTAAATTTCTCATAATCATTTTTTTTCAAACCAGACAAAGTTATTTGGTATTGTACAAGTGTTATATAGCAGTTATTCTTGAAAAAATTTCCCATTATTGAATAGCACCGCCGTTTGTGGTTTCCATTATTTCGCTTAACTACTAAATAGATGGTTGTTACATGTTATTCATTGGGCATGGTTTCACAATAAGTTTAAAGTGATGGACTAGTTTCATGGGAAATTTCATATGAAGACCTATATTTTTAAAATTTATTAAAATTAAAAGGACTAATAATGGGGCAACCATATCTATTAATCTATAGATATAAAAAATCAATTAATAGAGATTGAGCTCTATAATTTAAAAAAAAATCAATCAATAAAATTTTTCCTTCCAATTTCAATCTTGTGTGCATGTTGGATATATGATTCCTTCAATAGTGATATAACTACAACTACTTAAACAAGGAGGTAGTCATTTACTTATACCGATGTGAGATATGTATTTTCTTCACTTTGGTGGATTCTTCCTTTCATCTCTTTCTTCAAAATATTTTTGTTATTACTTGTTAGAATTCTTGATTTTGTTCAAAATGTTACAAATAAAATTTTAATTGTAGTGAAAAGTTTTCAACCATTTGCAAATTTTTTGGTGGTCAAATTTATCTTTTATTTCCTTGAATTTAATAAATCATGGCATTATCACTTGGCTTCTAATTCTCGAATTATTGGTTTGTGCTTAAAGAAAGTTTATTATATCTAGTAATATGTGATATATGAATCATTTTATGTTGTGTTATCTACATTTATCATATCATCTTAATTGTACTAAAAAACCCTAATCCTAACCCAATGATTGAAAACTAAATA
This sequence comes from Dendrobium catenatum, assembly GCF_001605985.2. Lineage (NCBI taxonomy): Eukaryota > Viridiplantae > Streptophyta > Magnoliopsida > Asparagales > Orchidaceae > Dendrobium > Dendrobium catenatum. Next base: position 375,594 of record NW_021369505.1, read on the forward strand.
GATGAATTAATGCCATTTAAGTTACACATCAAGGATTTAACTAAATCATTTACCACACTTAAGTTATAATGCCATAATACCATAATTAATTACTATCCTTATGTCAATATTCGAATACTCATTCTTCACAATGACAAATTTATTCAGTAAACGCACAAAATGATAGAAAACTGAGGCAATTGAAAAACAATACGTACGGAGGACTTATAGTATCAGCCCACTGCCGAAGCCAATCAGTTGAAATCCAAAAAAAAGATTCATCAAGGGACTGAACAGAAGCTTCAGATAGAATCTGTTTTATTTCCTCCCGTCTTTCTGTTACATAGCACAGATGCCTATCCTTTTTTGATTGGTATTCTTCACAATCCTTGGAAGAAAATAAATTTAACTCTTGTATCTCTTTATGCAAATGAAATGGCAGAGAGATATTTCTCGTACCAACATCACTTTTAACTACCTCAACAGTTGTATGTTGTTTGGAATAATTTTCCTTCATACTAACAAAATTATACATCAGCATATAAGCATCTGAAGAAGAATATATATCCTGACTGTGAATAATAACTTTAAAGTCGCCATTGGCAACTGTTTCAGGCCAAATTGACTTGACCAATTGCTCAGTTTTCATAGATAAACTTGAAGAATTTTCTCCAAAGGGGTGAAAACCCAATTTAGATACATGCTCATCATCAAATTCCCACCAATGTCCGCACTTTTCATCCTTAATGTGGGCCACGTAATGCCCGCTATTAACAGCAGTGCCTTTGTGAATAAGTATAGCAGACAACTCATACACTAAACTGGTTTCAGTTGGATTACACAAATGCTTTCCCATGTTTACCATCCTAGGAAAACCAAATACAGAAGTAATTTTCTTCTTAGTTGTAGTCTGCAAATATTTGAAAAAACGAGTAAGAGACTATGGGATAAAGGCATAAAGCATAATCATGCAAGTACTGTAAAAAATATTGCTAAAAGAGAATATAACTTTGAATACCATGTATAAAAGCTTAAATTTAGCCTTCATTTGAGACGGCTTTCTTCCTGCTTCTTAAAATGGTCTTTTAGTACAAAAATTAAAATTTTTGAACTAGAAAACTGCTTTAAGAAGCAATAAGAAAGCCGTCCCAAACAAAGCCTTAGATAACAAATTGAGACAGACAATAAATTGCTTGGACATACCTTTGGCAGGAATACATATCGCTTTAGTTGCAAATTAAGGACAGAAGGAAGCGAGTGTAGTTTTATACATCTGGTCGCATCAACTCGCATGCCACATGATTCACAAAAATACTGATTTTCTCCACGCAGTTCTTCCAAGCTTAAATAATCATTAAGACTTTCATCTAGATTGTTCAAACCCTTGATATTCAGCTCAAGTTCATAAAAGTCCTCTATCTTTGAAGAAGCATCAGATTCTTTTCCACATATGGAGCACCTGCAAAAATCACCAGGCTTAGGTATGTGTATATGTTAATTTTCCAGTAATTTTTGGAAAGGCAACCAGCATAACATTTGAGACAGAAACAACATACAATATCTATGCACCATAAAAAATAAAAATAAAATAACTAACAACAACTATCAAGTGCATAACTATCCTAAATCAATAAGAGCATTAGGTTCTGTTGGAACAGGTCGAAGGATAGAGGAGAGGCCAAAAGAGTTGTGGAGAAAGGGAGTAGGAAAAAATTATAATAATATAAACAAGATCAATTGACGGGGATACAAAGCTAAAACTATGCTAAAACTGGACAAAATAATCTTTTGTAGTTAATAAAATCATTGGTTGAATCAAGTGCATCCACTGCAATACTGAAAATCTACAGCAAGGTTAGGGTGACAAAATTAAACAAAAAGATTTTAAAGAAGTGATGCGGGCAAAGAAATCCGGGGGATGGGGGACCCGAGGAACTCCGCCAGCAAGGGACCTAAATAGACGACGACACGCTCGAAAATGAATGGGGGGGAGTACATTTCAAATAAAACTAAGAAGAAGAAATTAAAAGACTACAAACAATGATTTAACAAACTCGAATCGAAATTAAAGACACCCTAAACTTGCTTCACTTATAGAAGAGGGATACAGGTGAGGTGTAAACTTGCGGAGAGACGAAAGAGATTAGAAGCCCGAGAAGAAGGGTGGAAAGAGCTCGCAAGATTTCCATAGGGGGTGAGAAGAAGGTGGACAAAGCTCGCAAGCTTTTCCAATAAACCCGCAGGTTTACTTTTCCAAAAATCACATATCATTCCTCTTTTTTTAACCATAACAAACCCCTCATATTTATAAGTATGAAAGGGGGAATACAAAAGGACACGACATTGAATTCCCACAAGAATCCAAGCAACACAAACCATGAAAAGCCCCTTGCTTTTCACAGAAAAACAGCCCAGCCCAGGAACCAAAGGAGCAACCACGGGAACCAAAGGGACCGCACGGAACCAAGGCGCCAAAAGCCACAGGAAGACCCCCCAGCTCGGAAAACCAGCAGCCACCGTGAGAACCAAGGAGCCATGCACGAAAAACAGCAGCCCACGGTGGAAGCCAAGGAGCCATGACATGAGAAAACAAAACATAGAGACAAACTTTAATTAAGACATAAAAATAATAAAAATTTCATTTAATTAAAAGATAACTATGAACTAAAACTTAGCTAATAATGAGCTAACCCTTAGTTCAATAAATGAACTAAAGACCAGCTCATAAATGAGTTAAATTCCAGCTCAAATTTGATTGAGCTTGTAGACTCAAGGGAAGCCAAAAATCAATTTATTTTGGGCTTGAGTTGACCCCTCCTTTGTCTACATCAAGAAGAGAGAATAATAAAGTGTCAAAACATTCCTAAGTATAAAACTGGCATTGCTGCTAATTCTGCACTAAGTATGAAAGGCTGGCGTAGAAAATAGGCACTCATAAAATTGACCCCTAACAGTTAAAATAGGGCTAATGATGATGACAATGCCAACTAGAATTCACAATCTACAGAATCTGGTTGTTAAAAATCATAAGGGAAAATTAAGGCTTCATTTGGGACGGCTTTTTTACTGGTTATTAAAGCAGCTTTCTAACATAAAAATTAAAAAAATTGTATTAAAAAGCTGCTTTAAGAAGCAGCAAGATAGCCGTCCCAAACGAAGCCTAAATCAGTAACAATAAGAAATGGTAATAGGTTTCTAAGTACATGAACTGAAAATCTTATAGCCAAATTCCATACCTAGTAACATGAGACACACTCCCTCGAAATAAATCCTGCACAATAGTTCTAACATTTGGAAACTTGGAATGGCTTAAGGAACGCTCTAGCAAAGAAAGAAATAAAGTAAGGAATTCATGGCTATCCTGCTGAACACCATTATCAAGCTCTAGCGTCTTGATAAAAGGAGCTGAATCAATACAAGCTAATTTGCTTGAGTGCAACTTTGCAAAGAGGCGAGCAAGTTGATCCAAAACAGGATGCTGATTCAAAAGGTCAGGTTCAACTGAGAAAATGCCTTCCCGGAATGCTGAGTTCATAAAAAGGCATTGAAGAATGCTGTTGGCATAGCAGGTAGCTCCAAGATTAGTTAATCCAGCAGGTATTTCTATTGATGTGCGGAGATCTTTATATGGGTTAGGACCGAGAGATTGAATAATATCTGGGATCCTCTGCCACAAGCCACTTTTCCTATTTCTGTTAGGTGGTGGAATTAACCCACAGAAGCAATTTGGTGAATCCTTAGAATTGCCATGGCATTCCCGGCAGAGAGGCTTCCAAATTAGATATAGTTGGCATATATCATTATGCGAAACCTCACCAGTTAAGTGAACTTTTCTGTCAAAAAGAAATTTTAAAATTAGTAAATCAAACGATTCAAAGAAAAGAAATATGCATTAACATTAAAAGGAAAGCACCAAACCTCAGAATCTCAGAAGAAGAATAATCACTATCATCATTTCGTTGCCTTTTATTTTTGTTGCGAGTGCAAGGCCGGTTCATCGTGCTCTATAAATTTAACAACCTATAACATGAAGGTAACTAAACATCTAAACAGAAACAAGATAACTAGCACAACATTTAAATTGAATGCTCTAGCATAACATTTGGCAGATGTAAACCAATAGAGCGACCATGGACAAAAATCAGCATTTTAAAACACCCTGAAAGAAAAACATAATGCCATCATTTTCCAGATGCTGAAGTGAGGTATGCCATATAAAATGAAAAAAGAAAAAAAAAATTGTGATCCATTGTTGGAAGTCATGAATATCGAATGAAGCAATAATAGGGTAAAGATAGCGAACAAGTCCAAATCCATTTCTTCTTTTCTGCCTTCCTCTGCCAAGGTGGAAAGGTATGAAGCACAACATTCTGAAATGGCTAGCAAATTGTACCGAGCACAACAATGAATTTTTAAACATTTTTTTGGATCATTTGGACAAAGCCCAGTCACCTTTTGGACAAAAAGTATCATAACCCAAATGGATCTCATTTTTGTTTGACTACTCTAGATGTCCCTTCATATAAGTTTTACTGAGTACCTTTGTAACTTGATAATCCTAAATTTTGAGCTTGTCAATATGGCCATCTACAGTGTTTTCATTTTGTATTGCATTAGATCTATTGCTACCCAAACATTGAAATACAAATGCCTCACATGCAAACATGAGCCAAAACAATCTCAATTTGGATTTTTGAACATAATATGCACTCTCTCTTCTTATTAGTTTTTTTAATGCCTTTACAACTTGGCATACCTAAGTTTTCTTCTTCTCAATATGGGCACAATTAGAATTTTTCAGTTATATTCCATCATTTTAACTACAGAAAGAAATTCATAAATGGACAACATACATGCCAGAACTTACATACTCACATCATAAGTTCTAGGCATGCCATGCATCATGTCCAATGATTTTTGAAACCAGCCTAATTGCCAAATGTGTGCCATTTACGTTTCCCATGTCCGTAATTGGGCTTCATAAGCAAAAAAGCAAGTTACCGAACTTGCAACAATTTTAAAGAGCACATTGCTTAAAATTTAATTTTATTTAAAAGCTAATCAAGCACCTTACTGTTTTTTCAGAGTTGATTTCGCCATTAACTTCAATGATTACTAAAGGAAATTAAAAAACTACACCCAAACTGGATATCTTTTCCAAAGTTGTTCCTAGAAAACTAACTCTAACATGAGTTCCCTATGAAGGAAACTGACAATTTCGAGGTAGTAAATATGTTGTGGTTTATTAGTAAGCTTAAGTATAGGGACAACACAGTAAAGCACATCGCATAAGTTATCTCTTTACACTCCCCAATTACATTATATCCTCAACGTTTTAGCAAACACACGCAGATAGCAAAAGTGTATCTCAGTCAAAAACTTCAAAAGAGTTTAGAAGGCAACCATCTTCCTTATCGAAAGGGAGTTGCAATGTTAGTTGAATAAAAGTGATTTCTCAAGTTAAAAACAAGAGGGTGAATGGCTCAGCTAAAAGCTTCCTCGAGATAACATGTGTAGCAACTGCAACTGAGAAAAAAGAAATCCATAAAAATAAGGGAATCAAAGCATAAGGGAAAATATAACTTCTTTAATGTTTTCCCAACTCAATACAATTGATATAGAAAATGCACATAACGAAATCTACTATTCGTGGTCTACACAACCAAAGAAAATGGCTTAATACCCGTCTCCATTGCCTGCTGCAGGAGAAACAAACGCCCAAACAAAATGGCAATTGAAACAACTAAATAATTAAAAATAGGTTTCTCCCAATTTTAACCAATGTTCACAAAATCAGGCGAGTTGATGAATGATTCCCAAAATTCAGCATTAAAAAGTGGACCTTGTTTGTCCGATGTAAAAAATAAATAAATCTTTCTTCAAAAATCAACAGCATTTCCCCCTCCTGAGCCGCAACAACATTAAATAGATTATCGCATGGTGAGAGCTTGGACCTCTTTAAAACCTAATTAAAAGGGGAAGTAAGTACAGAGACAAAGCCTCCATGTATCCCCCAAATCGTCGTAAACCCTATAACACCCTAAAAAATAAAAAATAAAAACTCCGACTCCAAAATCTTTCATGGAAGAAAAAGATATTCCCTATATTCAAAAAATTAACTGATCCAAGTTGAGGAACTGAAACTACATAAACTCATCTTCGAAAGATGTGTCTGGGAAAATATAAGAAAATTGGTTTTTTTTTTTTTTCCTCAAAAAGAAGGTGCAAAATCGGCGACTAGGTGCGGACGAATGGGATAAAAGAGCGAACCAGTTAGTGAGAACAGTAAAAGCCAAGCCAAGAGGGGAACCCTCTATCATTCTCTACCGCCGCTCGGGAGGCAGCAATGGAAGAGAACCTTGTAACACGCGAGAGGAGAAATAGAATGATTCGCCGAGTTCCTGCCCCAGTGAGAATGGAAGGGCCAAGCTCCTTCTCCAATGGGAAGGGAAGGACACCTACTAATTCCTAAAAGGGAAATATAGAAAGCATGCACGCGGGAGAGAGGAGCGGGAAGAGGGGAGTGAGGACAAGGGCAAATCGGGTTATAGCAACCGGCGAGTTATGCCACTCTCCTCGTCGCCACGAGGGAGGGACGGGCTGGGCTGGGTTGTAGCCAGTCAAATAGTGCGAAGCTTAGTAAAATAATGGAAATTTGATGACTTTAAATAGAATTAATTTGACAAATATATTTATTATTCATTTAATAATATATCCAAAAAACATTATTTTGGATCATATTATCTAAATAAATTAAATACTTACTAAAGCCTATCATGAATAAAATTGATTCAAACTTATTTATATTTGAATTTTATTCAAATTAGATTAGAATTATGTTCCAATGAATTTAAAACAAGTATAATTTGAATAAGATTTTAAATATAGTTTTAACTTAATTCAAACTTTCCTTCACATGTTACAGTCCTATGATCTTCTTTAACAATTTTATTTCATACTAGTTATGTCACCCAAAAATGAGCATGATCGGGCACGAATCTTGATGTGTATCTTGAATTGGAAACTTTCGAAATTTAATTTGGGATTGTTTTGACTCCGACTTCTGTAAACTAAAAATCTCAATGAGACGAACCCAACGACACTAAAAACAATCCAATCCGGACTCTATTGAGCCTAAATAATTGACCCAAAGCATAGTTGAAAACTTCAAAACATAAATTAGATGATCAAATAATCTTCGAATATGGCATGCTTATAATTGAACAAAGTGGCTTGACGTGATGAATCCACCAAGCCCAAAGATCACTTAATTTCGATAACATTTAGGAACCTATATGATGAAAAAGTGATCTATAATCGGGGGAATCAATACGAGTCGTCCAATAAAATGTTCTAAATTTGCTACGAATTGTCCAACATTTATGGTGCATGCACACCCAAAAACTATAAATAGGTTGCACTTCCTACATAAAGGGAAACTTATATCTAGAGATTGAAGAGAGCTTTGACGCTTCAAGTGTCTGAGAGTTCCACCCGAGCACCACCGCCAGTGAGCCTTCATTAATTAATCACCATCACCGAACTTTCACTAAACCCACCGTCGTCAGACCTTCGCCTAAATGCTAATCATCTGACCTCTGCCCAACCACTATCGTTGAACTTTCATCAAACAAATGTTGTTGGATCTTTATATGATTGGAGAAGGAGAGCATTGTGGTATAATCTAGCCAGCCAGCCAAGGCTGAATTAGCCCTTGAGTTAGGTAGAACTCTCCGCAAAACCAAGGGGGATTTATGCCACCCTTATGGGCCCCAACAAGGCTATATATCATTATGAAAGAAGGATGAATTAAGGTCATTGAATGATCATTTGGAACCTTAAGGGGTTAGATGGTCAACATGAGTTGACTTGGTCAACTATGCATGAGCAATGCTTCAATTTGAGTCCAATGCATTCCTAAAGGTGTTTAGGATGCATCAGAAGAGGCTCCATGTCTTTGTGTGGATTGGCCAAATTGAAGTTTAGAGAAAACTTCAATTTTGTCCCTGAATGGTATTTTGATCATTTGGGCCCCTGGTCAACTTTATGTCAACCTAAGCTAACCAAAGTGTATTTTTGTGTTTGACATGTCATAACAAGGGTTATAGACATGGTCAAGGGTTTTGGGGAAGGTCCCAAGGTTAAATTCCATAAGGTGAAAGGTATAGTGGCATAAGCTGTAAATATCTAAAAATTTTGTAGCCTTTGAATTTCAATCAAGTTTTTATGGTTAGAGGTTTCAGATTGGCATCATATTTGGAGGATTGGCCCTTGGGACATGCCTACTTGCCTAGTCAATATTCAATTGATAGATCATGAATTGGGGGTAATATGATTGGATTTTGAGGTTATTAAAAAATAACCCAAAAAAGGTTATAGGACATGGGCCAATCCACACCATGAATTTTGGTACGAAATTTTGGATTTGAACTAGATTCTAGATTTGATTCATTGAATTTAAATTTTGTCAAACTCTTGAAAAGAATGAGGTCAAAAGGAATAGGCAATGACTATAGAAGACAACATGGTCGTTGATGCTCTACTTTTGCCAACTGGCATGCCTCACACTTTGAAGCAAACTCTATTGCATCCTTCTTCAATCTATGCCACCATAAAATACCTTTTAGATCATCTCATATCTTGCTTCTTCCTATGTGAATAGTGTGCCTTGTATAGAATCTCAGTTCTCAAACCATTGATGGAAGGAGCCCATAATCTATCCTTGCAAAAAATAGTACCATAATAAGATAATGAAAGTTCAAGTCTCTTGCCAAACTTAATCTAACCAATCAGTTTCAAATACTTTGTATTTAACTTTTGAGCTTCTTTAGTTTTTTCTTAAATAGTAGGTTGAATAATCATTTGAGCCACCTAATTTGAATCTGTATCAACATATACCACCACTATCTCCAGCTTCTCCAAATCTCAAACCAAAAAGTCTACAGAGATAATCGATCAAATAGAAGTACCTTAAGATTTTGTATTCAAAGCAACTACGACTATATTTGTCTTATAATGCTAACATTGAATAGATAAATCATAATCCTTAGTTAGCTCAATCCATCACCTCTGTCTCAAATTCAAGCCCTTCTAAGTAAAAATATATTTTAAACTCTGATGATCAATGATGATTTTGTATCTGATTCTATATAAATAATGCTTCCATATTTTTAAAGCAAATATAACAATAACAAATTATAGATTATAGGTTGGTTACTTCTTCTCATGTGGTTTCAACTGTCAAGATATACGCGCAATAATGTATTACTTTAGTACGCATCCTAATATTTTTAGTGAAGCATCGCTAAAAACTAAAACCCATCTATACTTGAAGGAATAGTTAGAATAATAGTAAAAGTCTAATGATTATTCAACATCTGAGGATTCCCTTCACACTGTAGAATTCATATGAATACTATTGACTTCTAAGTCAATCTCATCCTTGGTGAAGAAATCTAAGAAATTTTCAAAATAAAATTTTTTATAGATACCAGTTAAGCCTAATAAACTATACAATATAAGGTGCCATCCTTAATGGTAGCTTATTTTAATAGTTATCTTATTCATGTCTATATAGTTAATACATACCTATAAGGTGCCATCCTTCTTTAAAAATTAAATAGGTGCTCTTCATGGAAACACAATATTGGGATAGATGAAAACATTTGTCCACTAACTCCTGAAGTTGTGCCTTCAACTCCTAAAGTTTTTTAGGTGGCATCTTATATGAAGCCTTAGAGATCGGAGCAATGCCCTATATATATATATATATATCCTCCCTGTTCGAAGGCAAAGTCACTAACTCCTTAGGAAAAACATCTAGATTCTCCTAAACTATAGGAAATTACTCACGGATACAAGAGATAACCTCACCCTGATAGACGCTAAAAATATCAGACTATCTTTTCTCCAAAATATGTATGCCTCAAGAACTGAAATCAAACAACTAATATAACTCTCCTCTCAGCGGGGACATTGCATCCCATCCAGAGTTCTCTATTATCAAAATCAATTATCAACTGCTTTAGGCTCAATGACACCTAGAAGTCTTTGAAGCTTAACCTTATAAAAATCTCCAAGCACATGCCTAAATCATCAGTTGGATTCCAGAAATCCACGTATGAGCCTCACCTATTAGGGGTGTTACCATACATACAATCTAAGAAATAACCTCAGAAGTGATCACATGAGTTGTACCCTAACTTGAACTACATGATTAAAGCTCTGACTATTGGTCATATATAAATATGGCTAATCCTTCTCAAAGACAATGAATACATTTACATATGACACAAAAATATAAATTTAAATAAAATCAATACCCAATACTACCCATAATCATCTCACTTCTTTATAGATTAAATCTTATGGCTCTATTATAATTTATTTCCTTAATTGATGCTCTGATACCAACAAGTTTATCAAGACCCGACCCGACATGTCCCAACCACCACACAGGTCATACCATATTCAATTGTGGCAAGAAACATAGACTATCCTTAAGATTAAGTTGGAGAAATGCTGTTAAATTGAAAAATCCAAATCATGTACAACACAGAGTCATTACTAAATATAAATATAAAGTAGAATACTATTTAATCTCATAATTTCTTTTTTCTATATATCGTCCAATAAATACAAATATAATATGAGATCTATCTATAACAACACTTGACAATAAGAAAGTACAATAAAATAAAACTCAATCCTGCCAAAAAGAAAGTAACCAAAATGCATATCTACATTACAAATTAGAGCATAATATAAAAAATTATCAGCTCGCTCTTTTCCCTTTCTCTAACCTAAAAATGAAAGCAAAAGTAGGAGTAATTAAGCTAAAAATAGCTTAGTAGGCTACAATGGCCTAAACCTGGAATGATTAACTCAAATTAAAAGAGCATGAAATGCTAAATAATAATAATAACTAAAATAAAATAGAGAAAACTAAAATGGCCTAAAACTTTTTTCTGATTGGCAAGATTTAGGCTAAGATTTTGTTTGGGACAGCTTTATTATTGCTTCTTATAATAGCGTTTTAATATAAAAATTAATTTTTTTTATTAAAAAGTTGCTTTAAAAAACAGTAAGAAAGTCATCCCAAACAAAATCTAAATCTTACATTCAAAGAATCCTTTAAAGTTGTCATTATTTCCCTTTAGCAGGATTTAGGCTAAATCCTACTAGAATCCTTCTTAAATCCTGCATCCAAATAGCTCCTAGAAATTTCATTTAGTGATTCCAACATGACCTTAGTAGAGATCCTTTACAGGATAAATTTTATACAAATAGTTAGTCATGTGAAGCCTTGCCCGTTATTCATTTCAACTACAAAGAGTGGCATTCGAGCTTTAATATTTTCATTAAGCATTGCTAATTTTTATTTACAGCTGGAGTTCTTAATTCCTATGCATGTTTAGTTATAATTTTGTCTTTATTTGTAATTATCCACCATAATAAATGAATTAGTTTGCTCTCAATTTATCTATACTATACTACAACTATAAATGGCACTTGTGATTCTTCCTTAACTGAATCCTAGCCATTAAAATGACAACTACTATTCTTCTAAAACTAAATCCTAACCATACATCTAACATTATAGGATTTGGCAACCGTTCATTTTCCCCGTCGCGTTGTTATCATATACATTATCCTTCGTATTTTGTTTGTGTTTGCCTTTACTCTTATTTATATTCAAATATGTTTATGACTTACTGCACTTTTCAAATTTAAAGCATAATCATATTTCATATTTACAAAAGATATAGAAAGTCATCACAGTTGACTTTATCTTCTTGATCGAGTGATTGGAGTTACATCAATTTAGAAAGGGATAAGAGTTTATAATGGTCATTGATAATAAAAGGTAGCATAAGAAGTTGAGAGAGATTAAGATTTTGATTTCTGTTTTGTCTGTGAGATATGTTCATTAAAATTAATCTAGACTAGAATTACGTGTTTTTAATTCTATTTATTTAGCTTTTTAAATTTGGGGGCACATTTTCATTCCTTCTAAAAAAATTTAATAGGTCTTTTTATGCTTTGCATTTATATGCTTTATTAGATATGGAATGATGCAAGATATATTTTTTTCTTTTATATAATTTGCATTTTCGAGCTTTTTGAATTCCTTGAACATTTGTACAATGTTTCAACCTTATCTAGAAATGTCTCATGCTTATCAATATGTTGCATTACATATCATATATGGAGAGAAAGTGAAAGGAGGTTTGGGAATCAGATTAATTGTCTTTTCACTCTATCTCAAATCATTAACAATTCCATAGCTTCAAAAACTAGACATTGGGGATTGCGATGAGATGCTCTCTCAATTTTGCTCGCCTGGACAATGATGAATGGGACTTGTCCCTTTCGCCTTTGCCAACATCCCGTGAATGGCCTTCATGGCAACCAACGCTCCTTATTTTGATCTCTATAATGATTTGCTGATTTTGGATAGTTTCGACCCTTTTGAGTCTAATGTATTTTGCTATTTCATGTTCTCCTACTTACTACACTTTTAAAATTTAAAGCACAATCATATTTCATATTTACAAAAAGATATAGAAAGTCATCACATATAATTATGTCTTTCTGATTGTGTGAAGGTCTTCAAGCTCTTCAAGGCCAACGGCTTTGAAGGATTTCTTGATGGCAGCTGCACATGTCCGTCACCTCTTCATCCAACGTCCGCAAACAAAATCTCATTCCAAACTTGGAATCTCCTGGATCAAAATCTTGATGCTGCTCTCTACTCTGTGATCTCACCAAGTATTCTTCCCTATGTCCTATCTTTGGATCACTGCGCTGAAATCTGGGACACGATCAATCGCCGCCTCCAGTCCAATACTCGATCTCGCACCATTCAGCTGCGAAACGAGCTTCATCATCTTTCTATGAAAAATCAGTCCATGTCGCAATACCTGCTTGCTATCAAATCTATTGTCGACGCCATCGCCGCCACCGGGTCTCCTTTGGACCCTGAGGAGGTCATTTTTTATACGCTCAATGGTCTCGCTCCTCAATACCAGGCACTCAAGATGGCCATTCACACAAATTTACAAACAATCAGTCTAGACGATCTTTACACGCTCTTGTGCAGCGAGGAATTGAATCTGGCCCAAAAAACTACAACCGCACTTCAAAACCTCTCAATCAATGATCCAGCTACGGCTCTCGTGGCTTATCGTGGGCGAGGCCGCGGACGCAACAATGCTGGTCGCGGCCGGTCATCCAATCGGTCCAGAAACCGAACAGAGAAGAACGCCTCAAACAACATCACCTGTCAAATTTGTTCCAAAACAGGACACTCAGCCATCAAATACTGGTATCGCCATGATCAATCTTACACGGAAGAAACAGCTAAGACTGCGCTATTCACTCCATCAGACTCAAACACAACCTCAGACTGATTTCTTGATAGCGGTGCGTCAAACCACCTCACGTCCGAACACTCCAATCTCCAATCCAGCAAAAAGTATTCTGGCAATCAGCAAATTACCCTTGGAAATGGCTATCAACTTCCTATTCAAAATTCTGGCAAAGGTATTCTACCAACCCCAACAGGTACTCTCTATCTTCAAAATCTTCTACACGTTCCAAATCTCTCTTTCAATCTCATATCTATCTATCGACTAACAAATGACAACAAGTGCACAGTCAAGTTTTCGGCTAATGGCTTCTGCATTCAGGACTCGACGACGGGTCAAACTCTACTTCGGGGCCCCTGTGTTAACGGTCTCTACCCCATTCGCTCAACTGCTACCACTGCTAACCTTGCTCTTTTTTCAGCTCAAGAAGTTCATAATCTTTGGCATAGGCGTCTCGGTCACCCGGCCCTTTAGACGTTGCAAACAGTTAGAATTTATATTCCTGCAATTTGTAAAACTTCTTACAATAATCATTGTAACGCCTGTAATGTGGCCAAGAGCCGCCGGTTACCCTTTACCTCTTCTAATACAACTACGTCTCATTGCTTCGATCTTGTTCACTCTGACATTTGGGGGCCTGCACCGGCCACCTCCATGCAAGGTTATAAGTATTACGTTGCTTTCATTGACGATCACTCGAAATTTTCTTGGATTTTTCCTTTAATTCACAAGTCAGACATTTTCACCACGTTTATTACTTTTCACAAAATGATAAATACACAATTTAACAAATCTATAAAAATCTTTCGATCCGATGGTGGAGGCGAGTTCATCAATGGTAAGTTCCAACAATTATTTAAGCATCTTGGCATTCTTCATCAGTATTCTTGCCCGTACACGCCGGCTCAAAACGGAGTCGCAGAAATGAAACATAGGCACATTGTTGAAGCCATGCGCAGCCTCCTACTTGACGCAAACCTTCCAGTTAAACTATGGGTTGAAGCAATGCATGCCTCGGTTTACCTAATCAACAGACTACCGTCTCGAGCTCTTCAGAACCGAAGTCCTTATCAGATATTATACCAAAAACCGTCAGCCTATAATCATCTCAAGATCTTCGGGTGTCTCTGCTACCCGTGGCTTCGACCCTACAGTACATCCAAGCTCTCGACATTCTCCATTCCGTGCGTCTTCATAGGTTATGCATCGGCTCAAAAAGGTTACCGCTGCCTTGATCCAAAAACAGGTAAAGTTTACATATCCAGGCATGTCATCTTCAATGAGGCTATTTTTCCTTACCATCAACCTGATCTCGGTCTCCAACAAAACTCCTCAAACAATTTTATCCCACCTCTACTTCTTGTACCCACCATAATAAATCAGCCTCACACCTCTACTCAATCTGCCAACACCCCGTCTCGGCAATCTTACCATGCTTCTCCTCAGGTTCTTCACCCCACAACTGACAACCACTCGACCATTCAATCCAACATACCTGAATCAAATAGCTCCCTACCTATTACAACTACTACAGCCATTCCACGCACTTTACCTCAATCTCAGTCTACCCATAGTATGCAAACTCGATCCAAAACAGGGCATTCAAAGCCGAAGCAGATTTTCTCTCTTGCTCATATTATTCAAGACTCCGATCCAACTACATACAGCGAAGCTGCGAAGTCCCCGCACTGGCTTAAGGCAATGCATGTCGAATTTCAAGCTCTTCAATCCCAGCATACATGGGACTTGGTTCCTCCGGACTCAACACAAAATGTGCTAGGTTGTAAGTGGACCTACCGCACCAAGTACCTAGCTGATGGCTCCGTCGCACGTCACAAAGCCCGCCTTGTGGCTCAAGGTTTCTCCCAAGAATATGGCCTCAACTACGCTGAAACTTTCAGCCCGGTAGCTAAGATGCCAACGGTCCGGATTCTCATAACCATAGCAATGTATCGTCAATGGCCGCTCCATCAACTCGACGTGTCAAATGCCTTCCTTCACGGCAATCTGTGTCATACCGTTCATATGAAACAACCTGTTGGATTCGTCGACAAGAACTTTCCGAATCACGTCTGCAGATTACGCAAGTCACTCTACGGGTTGAAACAGTCTCCACGAGAGTGGTTCGCCACTCTATCAGGATACTTACAGACCCTCGGCTTCAACTTCAGTGACTCGGATCCCTCACTCCTCATCTACAATCGAAACGGCATCCAAATGTTCTTCCTCGTTTACGTAGATGACATACTTCTTACCGGCAACAGCAACTCGGACATCCAGAATCTGCTGCGTAATCTTCAAAATAAATTCACTATGCGGGATCTTGGCTCCATCTCTCAATTCTTGGGTATTCATGCGGTACCTACCTCATACGGGCTTCATCTTACGCAAAGCCAATTCGCTCAATCAATACTATCCCGCGCATGTATGTTAAACTGTAAACCCGTCTCTACTCCCTCGCAAATTCAAACATCTTCGTCATCAAATTCGTCAGCCGCATTTTCTAACCCAACTTTGTATCGTCAACTTGCCGGATGTCTTCAATATCTCACTCTCACACGACCGGACATCGCCTACGCCGTCAACAAGATCTGTCAGCATATGCAAAGTCCAACAAACTCACATTTCGAAGCTCTCAAAAGACTACTCCGGTATATTCAAGGATCCCTTCATACAGGCCTTCCAATATTCCGAGACACACCGATCCTTCAAGCTTACGCGGACTCAGACTGGGCAGGGGACGCTGAAGACCGAAAATCAATCTCTGGGTACTGCAACTTCCTCGGCTCCACTCTCATATCCTGGAGTGTTAAGAAACAAAACGCAGTTGCCCGCTCATCCACAGAAGCTGAGTACAGGGCACTTGCCTCTGCGGCAGCCGAAATTACCTGGATTCGCCGGCTACTACAGGAATTGAACTGCTCCCAGACTACCGCCACTCCTCTCTTCTGTGACAACGTCTCAGCTATAGCTCTGGCTAACAACCCGGTGTTTCATGCACGAACGAAACACATTGAAGTCGACTGTCACTACATCCGGCATTGCATCAAGAATGACACCATTCAAGTTCATCACCTATCTACCAAAGATCAAATAGCGGATCTCTTCACAAAAGCTCTTCCCTCTTCTCGGTTTAAGCTTCTCGCCGGCAAGCTGGTTCAACCTCTGGACTCACCATCTTGAGGGGGGATATTAGACATAGCTATGTATATATAGATAGTCCACTTTACACGTGTAATATTGTAATTGGTTTATGTGTGTATAGCCTTGCTATTTATAGGGTTCTGTACATCTGTCTTTTATCTATCTAATTTTACTTTTTCTCTTTACATCTTCTTGTCCTTTCTTTATTCTTGGGTCTACTCTTTCCATGGCCGAAGCTTTCATTTATGACTTACTGCACTTTTCAAATTTAAAGCATAATCATATTTCATATTTACAAAAGATATAGAAAGTCATCACAGTTGACTTTATCTTCTTGATCGAGTGATTGGAGTTACATCAATTTAGAAAGGAATAAGAGTTTATAATGGTCATTGATAATAAAAGGAAGCATAAGAAATTGAGAGAGATTAAGATTTTGATTTCTGTTTTGTCTGTGAGATATGTTCATTAAAATTAATAGACTAGAATTACGTGTTTTTAATTCTATTTATTTAGCTTTTTAAATTTGGGGCACATTTTCATTCCTTCTAAAAAAATTAATGTCTTTTTATGCTTTGCATTTATATGCTTTATTAGATATGGAATGATGCAAGATATATTATTTTCTTTTATATAAATTGCATTTTCGAGCTTTTTGAATTCCTTGAACATTTGTACAATGCTTCAACCTCATCTAGAAATGTCTCATGCTTATCTATATGTTGCATTACATATCATATATGGAGAGAAAGTGAAAGGAGGTTTGGGAATAAGATTAATTGTCTTTTCACTCTATCTCAAATCATTAACAATTCCATAGCTTCAAAAACTAGACATTGGGGATTGCGATATTTTTTTTTTTTTCTATCTATTCAGATTTTTATGATTGGGGAAGTCTTTATTCATTATAAAAATTAAACCATATTAAATTGGTATCTTTGAAGATTTATAGGTCTCTTTTATATTCACATTTATGTATTTACTCAATATTTCCTTATAGTTATAGCTAATTCTCAAGATGATGCATATGAAAACTGAATTTATTCTAGACATTTCAGCACTTCTGATCATGCTGACAATCTTTCCAAATTTTCAGAGATATCAATGGTAAATCTATGTTTTGTATCAGCTTTTTATTTTGTATTTTTTCTCTTAAGGTTGATTTTCTCTTCCTAAACCCTAAACTAAAATAAAAGCGCATGATTTATTTTGATTGTGTTATATTTGGTTTTGATTTATGTTAGAATTATATTAGGTATAGAAGGTGGAGTAATACTTGTTTTCTGATTTTTGAGTTTTGAAAGAGTTGCTAAAAGGAGCTTCTTCGCCTTCTTCTACCGTCGGATCGGAAGTCACGACGGGAGCTTAGGCTTCGCATGAAGAAGAGTTTTGAACTAGTGGCTAAAGAAGTTTCTGCGTTGCTCTTATTGGAAGATTACAGTTATCCAAATATGACATTTAAAATGCAATATGGCTTAGAAGTTGAATATTTTACAATTTATACTTTAAATTAATATAAACTTATAGAACATACCAAGTTTGTAATTTGGATTTGCTGATAGTTTTATTTATTGCTTTGTTTAGCCATAACAAATAGCATGGAAAGATTAAACTTCTCAGTCCTTTTTGGATTGTCAATTGAATTTTCAGTGAGACTCGGCTCACTTTAGTTTGTTGGTTGCGATATTTGTCTATCAACTAAGAGATTTTTAGTTTAAATCCTACATATGTGATGTGTGTATGAGTTTGTCTTAATTGGCTTAGATCATCTTCAACCGAACTGCATACCATTGTATGCTGTCTGCGAACCGCTACATTCAAACTCCTAATCTCACGCCAAAAATCTGTAGGTGAACAGTGTGATGCCAATATTGGCGTCAGAATGTTCACCTATGCTTAGCGTCCCATCGTTCACCTACGCCAAAAATAGCGATTATCTTCGTAGGAAGCGCACGAAACAAAAGATAGATGGTTACGTTCGCAAAGAAGCGCGTGAAAAAAAAAATGGAGCTCCATTGAAGATGAACAACCGTATTTTGAGGTTTTAAGACATTTTAAAGTGAAAAATGGAGTTTTTGTTGGAGATGCCCTTAAATGTTCTAATAAAAAGAAAATCAGTGAGAGATTATCTCAGCTCATTGGCTTGGATCTCTTTCATATTATTAATATATTTTTTCCTGCTTTGATTTCTTCTGATATCGTTACTTGTTCGGTCAGCATTTTGATTATTTCATGATATTTGCAACTGTTTATAAAAGGTTTGAACATTTATGAGGCTGCTTGACTATAAGTTGTATATACTAAATTCTGTACATCGAAATTTAGTAAGTCTTGAGAGTTTGAAATTTTGTTTGCCTATTTGTTTCAAGATTTAAAATTCGTTTGAGGAGAAATCCTTGAACTCTCTAAATCCTAGATTTAACTAAGAATGGGGCTAAAACATAATTTATTAATATAGTAGGATTTGAAATATCAAAAAATTTGTTTGACAGTTTTAAGCTAAATATTGCTTCAATCTTCTAATTAAGGTTTCGGCTTCGTTAGGGGCAGTTTTTTTATTGTTTTCTAAAACGGAGTTTTAGCACAAAATTTTTTAATTTTATGCTAAAACTCTGTTTTAGAAAGCAATAAAAAAGCTGTCCCAAATGAAGCCTTCATTTGGGATGGCTTTTTTGCTACTTCTTAAAATAACTTTTTAGTATAAAAATTAAATTTTGGTACTAAAAAGTCACTTTAAGAAGCAGTAAGAAAGTCATCCCAAATGAAGTCTAAGGCTTCGTTTGAGACGGCTTTTTTTCTGCTTCTTGAAGCAGATTTCTAGTACAATAATTTTAATTGTTATGCTAAAAAGCTGATTCACGAAGCAGTAAAAAAGCCGTCCCAAACGAAGCCTAAGACTTCGTGTGGGACGGACTTCTTTCTGCTTCTTAAAGCAGTTTTTTAGCATAAAAATTAATTTTTTTTTTCTATTAGAAAGTTATTTTAAGAAACAAAAAAAAAACGTCCCAAACGAAACCTAAAATAGGCGTCAAACATGACTTATTGCTGATTTATGCTAATTGTTACTCTTTCTCATTATACATATTTAGTATTGCTTGCATGATAAGTTGATGCTCTTATATATTATGATGTATAGCAGGCTTACTTCTTTGTTTTGAATGACTAATATAGTTTTATAATAGATGGTACATAGATGTAAAGTAAATCAATCTATTAGGACCCCTTGTCTTACACATTAACCAGCTTTTTACTTTTCATCGAACTTTTTCGTTTATATACTTATTAATTATGTATAAATAATTTATACTTATAAAAATATTGCATGTGATATTGATATATCATTTAATATCATTGATAGCATGTCAAAATTTAATTTTAAATTTTATTATTTTTTTAAATTATTTACGTGCAACGTGTGAACATATATTTATACTAGTATTTTAAGTGCTTGATTTAAGTTTATTTGAACTTAGATCAGACCACCTTTGATATCATTGAGTTCATCTTTATTAGTTAGGACATTCAATTTAACTATAAATTTGCTAACATCAGAATTCATATCAAGCTAAAAAAAAAAAAAATCAAGCTAAAATCGGAGTTCAAATGGTCCCAGATTTATTTTTTGAAGTTTCCAACTTGATTTTGCATCGAGATTCGTCTCTAATCATGATAATTTTTTTGATGATAATAAATTTTCAATGCCAATTTTTTATATTTCTCAAGCGGAAAACGCTAAAAGGTAAATATATACAGATTGAAAACGAGTAATACCTTAAGGAAAAGATAAAAGTTCGGGGATGTCATAATTAAGGCTGAAGGCGAACCAGTTCATGATTTAACCGATCAAATCGGCCTGTCCAATCTGATTTTTAAAGCACTTAATACAATGGCTTCTTACACTTGACATTGCATTTTTTTATGAGGAGGAATCGTCCGCTACCACGCTTGGCTTCGTCGAGCGCATTTGGCGGCCCGTAAATTCCGGCCAACCTACTGCACTACCCACACCACTGTGATCATAACCGGCACTTTAGGGCCCCCACTGAAGAGGTGACTGCCGCTCCAAGAAATCAAACTTAGGGATAGAGGTTCCCAATCGAGCAGGCCCACCAACGGAACTAAGCACCGGTGGGTTAGCATTGCATTTGACAGCTACATTTGGTATACTATATTTGTTACTTCCATTATTAGAATTAAAATATTCAGCTCCATTGTTTTTGCGGCATCACGTGGCTTGGACGTGGACGCGTTGACAAGTGGCAAACGCAACCCATGCGCCAGAACTTGCCACGTGGCCCCATCACCCTCAGTCAAAGAACAAATTCGCATTTACACTGTAAAATGAACCGGTACCGCTCCGGTTCAAGAATTACACGGCCAATTAAAATCTTTCTTTTCCTCTAAGGTCAACCAAAAAATACAGTAACAACTATTTAATATGGGAATCATATTAAAATTTAAAATTAATAACACCAAAACCGAATCAAATTTAAATAAGTTAATTACATGAAAAATAAACATATTAAAATTAGAAAATTAATATTTAATAATTTTAGGATAATTTTATAATTAAAAAAAATAATATGATCTTAATATATATAACTCATTAGAGATGCCTTAAATCAATCACCGGCCTCCAGAGGAAACGTTGAGGTACGTTTGGTAGTTGAGGGCTGTACCGCCCGGCCCGGCTCGACATTTGGGACTTTTACTAATTCTCCATTTGACAAATCCTGATTTGAATTTTTTTTTTTTTGTAATTAGTTCTCGGAATCATTAAAAAATGGAAATAAATATGTCATTAATAATGAATATAAACATTTTTTTACTTTACGACCATGGCCACGTTATCGTTTTCGTTTTGTTGTGCTTTGATTTGATATATAAAGAAAAAAATAATCTCTCACTTTCTCTTACGCTAAATGACGACAAGGCAATCATCAATTATTTTAGCACAGCGAAGCAATAATCCATCATTTCAGAACCGCAAAGCTGTACGTCTATAAACCTTTTCAGCAATATTTTTCTGTTATGGACTCCCGAGTCCAGTTTCGACACTATAGAGCTCAGCTCGTCAGTCAGAAGTCGAGCTCAAGCTCGTCCCACTGTAGACGAGCCTCGAAACTTTGTATGCGAACTCTACACATGGAACTCTGCCTGTGACCTTTGCCCACGAACTCTACCCGTGACCTCTGCCCGTAGAACTCTGTCTATGAAAATTTCCTCCAGCGAAACTCTGTCCACGATTTCTTGCCAGCAAAAATTTTCACCCGTAAAACATATGCCCGTAGAAATTCATGCCCGTGGAACTTTGACTCCGTTCATGAGTCGAGCGACGTGTTGTTTAAGCTTGAGCTCGCTAAGCCGTCGAGCTCTATAAGCTCGACTCGTCGAGTCCGAGCCTGCTCCCGAGTCGGCTTGTCTCGATTACACCCCATGTACACCTCTATTCACTTGTATTAGATTAATCAAGTCATGATATAAATTTGAGTCAAATTCAATATATTATTATCATATCGATTCTAACTTATCCCAATATAGAACTTATTTGAGATTCAATACATTTCTTACGACACATGCTCTCTCTTCTCTTTTATCATGAATTGGTTTATTTCTCATTTGAAGTATAATATATTCAAAATTTATTAAAAATTTTCTGATAGAATTTGATATGTTTAAGTAAATTAAAACTGAGGAATTTAAAATTTTCACAAATGGGCCCTACTTTATTATGATGTATTCAATCAAATCAAATTTAAGCTAACTGACATCACACCTAATTATAAACAATTTGTAATAACAACTATAGAAAAGTTATCTGCAAATTAAACTATAATTCTAAATACAAAGAACAATTATTACGTCCTCCGACCGGATGCAGAGGAACGTTCGGTCGTAGGCAAAATCCCGCCTATACTGAGGTGTATCGAGTTTTTTGGAAAAACTCGGTACACAGTTTAAACACATATATATGATGGGATAAAAAAATATATAAAAAAAAACTATAGAGTGGCTTAGAATGTTTAAACACATTAATCCAAAAGTCTTAATTATGACATAAAGAACCGTCCGAATATATAAGTGCACGCACTGTACAAATTTGTACACAGTTTGAATCAATTTTTTTTACACACTGTTTGCACACAGTGTGTATACTCACATAATTGTCTAAACTCCGCACGTAATAATTTCTCTAACAATAGAGTGACAAGTATGCAATAGAGGGAAAAAAAAAACTATCTATGACTATTGGTTGGAAGCTTTGTTTTTTTTAACTAAGTGATTTCAGATTCAATAATTCTATATATGCGTTGTGTGCAAGTTTTTAATTTATTAAATATATCAAAAAATTATATAATTTTAATTTAATAAAAGATAATGCCTAAAACGAGAGAAGAACTATAATATGTATACATTGCACGTAAAAAATCATCAAATTGAACATCAAAGAACTTTTAGGATAATATATTAAATCAAGATATCTGTATAAGTGTCCATCCTATAAGAACGCTACACGTGTACCTCCATTGTAATAATATGCTATATATACCCAGAAATAAAGTCATGATTCATCAAAATCTATATCATAATAAAAGATTAAAAAAAAAACTTAAAAAAGTTTAGAGCATCTCACCCAAAAGTTACTTCCAAAGAGGATTCTCAAGTGTCCCAAAAATGTCTCAATTGTTAAAAAAAAAATTTTAAACAGAAAAAGCAGCTCCTAACAATTTAGAACAGCACAATAAAAAAAAAACCGAACTATGTCACCAAAAGTATAATGTTCAGAGAAAATACAAACAAGATTCACAGTTGGTAAAAGACACACGAAAATCATACCTATGATCTCATTTTCTAGACGTCTGACAACTATTAATCTACAGTATGAAGATTTCATTATATATATACATATAATTTTAATAGGAGAAGAATTTCGATGACCAGACAATAATTTTCAAAGCTTTTACTAGCAAAACTAGCTGGCCAACTCTGATTTATTTTTCAAACCCCGCGGCCAAAATATCATTGTTCGGCATCTCCGAATCAACGATAGTATCCACACCTTCTATTTGTTTATTACAAATAAATACAAACCACCTCTTTCGCCTTCCTCCTACTCCACTTCAAAACCAAATCACTCCAGCTTCGATCGGAAAAAGGGAGAAAGGTTGAGCCTTTTGATCGGGGCGGTGATGGAAGGAACTGGAATCAGAGGGGCGAAGGTTATAGTAGGGAAGCAGTACTGCGAGGACGAGGAGCGCGAGCTTACAGTGAGGAAAACCTCCCTCTTCTTCTCCGGCGACGGATTCGCAGCCTACGATCACCACACCGGCGAACTCGTCTTCCGCCTCGACACCTACGAACGAGGCCCCGGTTCCCTCATCGACGAGCTCGTACTCATGGATCCCTTCGGAGCTTCCATCATTACACTCCGACGCAAGGCAAGCACTGATCTATCTTTTCATATTCTGTTTTACAAATTGGCATCGAAATCAAAAAATTGGGGCCGGTTTGATGCTCAGCTATGGTTCAAAATCTGATTTTGTTGCAGTGGCCAAGCCTTCACAATCGGTGGGAGGGGTTTCTGGGGGAGCGAGCAGAAGGGCAGAAACCCCTGTTTACCGTGCGACGGTCCTCTATCTTCGGCGGAGATCGCGCCGGCGTGACGGTGGAGGTACACGGCGGAGGCAGCGCCGACGATGTAGCGGCGGAGTACAGGGTGGAGGGTTCGTTCGCGGCGCGTTGCTGCAGGTACGTAGTGTTTATTTTAGCTCGTGCTTTAACAAATCTTTTCCGAGCTTCTAACTTAGCTCCCATGATAGAGTGTTTTTCGAGGGTGAGGAGGAGGGGGAGTTGGTGGCGGAGATAAAGAGGAAGGTGGATCCATGCGCCCATGTGATTTTGGGGAGAGATGTATTCTGTCTCAGCCTCCGGCCGCGGGTGGACGCCGCCTTTATCATGGGGCTCGTTATTGTGCTCGATCGAATCAGCGGGGACGATGACCTCGGCGCCGGCGTGGATCCCGCCGCCGTCGCGGCGGTTGAGGTGCTGGATGCGGACGTCCGGGAGATGAACGGCGACGGCCTTCATTTCTGATGGCCTTTTACTAATTCAGTTATGTACGATAATTAATGATGTTTTTTTTTTGTGTGTGATTCACCACCTTGATGCGTTTGTATTATTTGTTTGACTGAATTTAAGAGAGTATATTTTGATCTATATTTCTGGTTTATCTAATACTGTATTAAAATGGATAATGAAAAACACTTCTGTATGCCTTCTTTCTTCTTCCTTCTTCCTGTTCTGTTTATTGATTCCCTAATGCATAGCTGGAAAACAAATGGGATCGAAGTATCAAGCCAAACTGCATTGATTCTTCCTGCCATTTCTTTTGTTAGTGCCCGTTCAATTTTTCTAAATCTAAGGGGCTTTTTGGTAGCAGCCCATGATTTGATTTAAGTAGGATCTCGTAAATCCACTCAATTCGGATTTCGGAAATCCCGAGGGGCCTAAATCCTGAAACTGTTTGGTAACATTCATGATAAATTCTATTAAATCCCGCGTGACTGTTTGACTATAGAGTGGATTTAACGAGCATACTCTTCTTCCTCTCGAGCCAATGGATTTTGTAAATCTGGCAAAAAACTGGATTTCGGAAATCCATGATTTAGCACGAAAAGGTGGAATTTTTCATCTACAACGGCTTTCATTTGCCGCGAGATTTGGTTTTACATTTTAGGTTGTTTGGTTGGATTTCGCTCAAATCCGTCTCAAATCCAGCCTAAATCCTACTACCAAACAGCCCCTATAAGTGGATGCCGTTGCTGTTGTAGCTTCACCGTTTGAACTAGAAGACATTATTTTATGTATGCCTCATTGATGTTGATCCAACACAATTGATACATTTGCAGATCTGTCATGACAATCAGCAAGTGACTAAAAGTAATGGGCAAACCCTTCCTATTACAGCAATCGGTCCAAGGCATTCTTCTCATACCTCTTCGTAATCTTTATCTTTCTCAACTTCTTCGAGTTCTAACTATTCTTACAATCTTCTTCTCTATTCATCATCTGATTTTGTTAAATGCTAATGGTTTTCAAATCAAGTATCAACGTACATGTTGATGAGCTTTGCTCTCTGGATCGTGTCGTGATAGGCTCTATCCAATCGCTTCTACCTCCTCCTCGAGTTTGTTTAGGGCAGTTTTCTGGTTGCTTTGTTTTTCCCATCATAATCATGCT
This sequence comes from Dendrobium catenatum, assembly GCF_001605985.2. Classification (NCBI taxonomy): domain Eukaryota; kingdom Viridiplantae; phylum Streptophyta; class Magnoliopsida; order Asparagales; family Orchidaceae; genus Dendrobium; species Dendrobium catenatum. The sequence continues at coordinate 401,327 of NW_021369505.1, forward strand.
TTTATTTGGCTATTGCTTTATTGTTGTTTTTCAAGCATTTTCATGATGAGAAGCTATTTTTAAAAACATTTGGATGCCTTTCGCCTCGTTATAGCATAAATTTATTTGCTCGGTGCTTTTGTTTGGGCATTATCTAGTTCATAAAGATTATATGTGTTACAACCTATATCTTGGAAATATTCTTATTACTAGGGGTGTCAATATTTGACACGACACGAAAATCCGACTCGAACCCGACCCGGAAATTTCTCCACAACAATTTGACAAATATCTTCTCAAAAAATGTAGCCACCACAAATTAACCCTTCATCTCCTTCAATAGTGCTCTCCAATCTACTATGATTACCCTCATAGTATGGCATCAATGACTTTGGTCATCCACATTTTGTTACTCTATCTACTTCAATAGGTGCTACGTATTTTAGCAAATTGTTTGAAACTTCTCTAAAGGAATAGGGCATAATTCACCAATATGCGTGCTCTTATATCCTAGAGCAAAATGATGTGGTTGAACGGAAGCATGAACATATTTTTGAAACTAATCAAACAGTTCTATTGTAAAATAATTTATCTCATCTTTGTTGGGCGATGTTCTATGCATAGAAGTTTGTCTAATTAGTTGTTTTTCATCTCCACATCTTAATCACCTTTCTCTAAATCATTAATTACACATAACAAAACCCTTATAATCTCATTTAAAAACATTTGGATGCCTTTCACCTCGTTATAGCATAAATTTATTTGCTCAGTGCTTTTGTTTGGGCATTATCTAGTTCATAAAGATTATGTGTTACAACCTATATCTTGGAAATATTCTTATTACTAGGGGTGTCAATATTTGACACGACACGAAAATCCGACTCGAACCCGACCCGGAAATTTCTAGTTTGACCCGACCCGATTTCAAAATGGGTCGAGTTCGGGTTCCAGAAATTGACCCGTTTGAAAAACGGGTCAGGTTTGGGTTGACACGACGGGTTGCCGGGTCAACTCGCGAACCCGTTTAAAAACGTCTGCCTGCACTGCCCAACTTACCCGCAAAGCTGCCCCGCATGCTCAGTGCTCGCGTGCACCCGCGCTGTGCGCGCCCGCGCGCACCTGAGCTCCGGTTTTGACCCGAACCCGACCGTGACCCGAAATTGATACCCCTACTTATCACTAATTATATCACCTTTTTATGATAACATATTTTTGTACATACATTGTAAAACAAATATACAATCAGTAATTTCTTCCTCTCATGTGCCCCTTTTTAAACTTGTGCCTCTTTGATGTATATTCAAAGTGTCACCAAGTTCTACCACTTTCATAGATACATGCATTTATGAGGCTTCTTTATATAATCAATTCAATAACTTAGCTTCTCTTTATTTAGGCTTCGTTTGGGACGATTTTCTTATAGCTTCTTAAATCAGTTTTTTACTTTTTTAATACAAAATTAATTTTTTTTGTACTAAAACGCTGGTTTTAGAAGCAGTAAAAAAGGCGTTACAAACAAAACCTTAATGTCTCTTTATCACTAGCTTCTTCAACTTCACCTGAACTATCCACCTCTCACAATTCATCAAATTTCTCATCTTCTATCTCTTCACTTCCTGAACATACAAGACATTCCATGGTCACAAGACTAAAATTAGATATCTAAAACCAAAGTTCATTTTCAATTTCAATTACACTACTCCCTTCATATATGACTCTGCCTACCACTCACTTGTTGTAAGGGATACAATTTGGAGATAATTCATGTCACTTGGTTTTCTTGCTCTTTAGTAATAAGAAACTTGGATTTGAATTTTGAATTCTTTGCATCATCATTAGAAAATCTTAGGATGCAAATGAATTTATAAAACAAAGCTCAATTTAGAAGATTCCATTGCTAGATACAAAACCATACTTATTTCTCAAGAATACAAACATGAATATGGAATTTATTATAAGGAAATCATTAGTCCTATGGAAAAAGTAATTAATACTCATATCTTTCACATAACAACATCACATCATTCATGGCAATAGGGGTGTCAATTTCGGGTCACGGTCGGGTTCGGGTCGAACCCGAAACTAACCCGGCACCAATCAGGTCAACTCGAACCTGACCCGTTTTTGCAAACGGGTCGATTTCCTGGACTCGAACTCGACCCACTTCAGGTTCGGGTCAACTTGACATGACCCATTATCCATTGCGGGAAGCGGCGCGGGTTCGCACTCCGCAGCGGGATGCGGTGGGTTCGGCGGTTCGTAGCGGGACGCGGTGCGGCGGGTAGGCGGCAGCGGCGCAGGCGGACAGCGGGTCATTCCGGGTCATTACCGGGTTTTCGGGTCAACTCGAACCAAACCCGAGTTTGCAAACAGGTCGAAAACCGGTCTGTATGGATCAATCAAAAGGGTCTTAAGATCCTCAACATCCAAATTATGTATGTCATGCTATTTACTATCTTAAGCAAGCATGAATCAAGTGGTTGGCTACAATTTCTACTTATCTACAAGAGCTTAGGTCCACTTTAAGTGTAGTGAATCCATCACTATTAATTTATCACCATGATGTATCAATCATGTATGTTGTAATTTATGTTGGTGACATACTTCCTCCATTGATAACTTATTTTAAACTTACTCCTTAGTTTCAAATGCTCAAGCTTGATGTTGTATCTTATTTTCTCGGTTTTTAACATCTTCAAACACCTGCTAGACTTATCTAATTCAATCTAAATATAATGTTGACTTGCTAACTCAATTTGGAATGGGCAATTGCATGGCTATATATTCATAGCCCATTCTCAATAAAGGTATCACCTTTTGTGTAATCCGATTCTAATTTCTCCAATCCCAAAATTTTTAGGCATATTATAGGATCTCTATAATATTTAATTATAACAAGACCAAATATTTCATTTTCACTGAATATTGTAGGTATTTAAAAAATAACTGACAATGGCTTGTTCCTCCACTGAAGTCTAGCATTAAGCTCTTGTAACATCTATCACTGATGTCATTTGGATTTGTAGGCTATTATTGGATTTTGACATATCTATTTCTTAGCCATTGTCTCTATATTGTGATAATGTTTTAGCTATTGCTCTTGCCAAAGCAAACTGAAATTGATTATCATTTTATCAGGGAATGCATTGAATCACAAGCCATAGTGGCACATCATGTTGTTTTTCTCTGGATTAAGTTACTGATATTTTCACGAAACCCCTATCCATCTCTTGATTTTAGCAACTTTGAACCAAAAAGATGATTTATCTCAGCTCATTTGTGGTGAGTAGTTAAATAATAATATGGTCTCCAAGACGTAATGAATTTGCATACACTATTATCTATTATTATGGTTTCTTATATCTCTCGGTGCATATCAAGTAATCTTTCCTAATTGAATGTTTCATCTTTGCCATTTACTAATAGTGGCTTTGACACTGCAATGATTTCCTCTGTATGCTACTATGTATAAAACCAATGACACACTGGTTCTTCTTCGCTTCTTTCTTCTTCATGTTTTGTTCATCAATTCTCCAGTTTATAGTTAATATAATAAATTATAAAATTTGTTTCAAAATTTATTTTGGTGCTCAAATATACTACAAGCAATGTAAATTTATAGCCAAAATGATTGACTCTCCTCAATAATTTCAATCATTTAAATTGTTTGAATCTAAGTTCTTGTGTTATAGGTTATAAAATAAGCTGAGAGAGCTATGTGAGCTATATATTAAGCAGAATATAAAAGACTGAATTCTTCTACACAAGCTTTAAGCAAGTAATACCACAAACATAATAATTACACAACTGCGAATAAATAAATACAAGAAATGGTGAACACAAATGGTTAATGCAAATATTAACAGTATTCAAATTTCAAACTATTAATGTTGGTATTAAAATTTTATTCTATATTTTTGCACAAATAATAGAAAAAAATATCATGAAAATACAAACTTACATAAAATCTAGGCAACACTTAAGTTTAGGGAAAATTCTATAAGTTGGTAGTGAGACTTGTAATACTTTATGGTGCAGAATGTTGTCCATTAAAAGAGAAGCATTATAATTAGTTAAGTGTTGCAGAGATGAGGATGCTCATGTAGATGAGTGACTTTGCTCTTAGAGACATGATACGAAATGAGCATATACTTGAAAAGGTTGGAGTAACTCCAGTGGAAGATAAGATTAGAGAGAGTCGCCTTAGATGGTTTTGTCACATAAAACGCCAGCCTTCCGATGACCTGGTTAGGAAAGTAGATGCGTTAGATTTGACTTATGTTAAGAAAAAGATAGAGGTAGACCTAAAACGACTTAGTTAGAAATTATTAGAAATGACATTTCTTATTTATTAGATTTAAATGAGAATTTGACTCTTAACATCATACAATGAAGAAAAGTGATTAATGTAGCCACCCGACATAGTGGGATAAAGACTAGTTGTTATCATTTTTGTTGTATTGAAAGTAATAATGTTACAAAGAAGGGATTCCTAAAGATTGGGTGATATTTGATGAGCGATTGAAGGCCTTTCTTAGGCTTCATTTGGGACTACTTTTTTACTGTTTTTAAAAATAATTTTTTAGTACAAAATTTCTTTAATTATAAATATTTGTATTAGAAAGTCATTTTAAAAAACAGTAAGAAAGCCGTCTCAAACGAAGCTTCAATTCTATTGCTTAATGTTCATAAAGACAATAAAATGAAATATTTTTTCTTATAGTCATCTAATAGATTTTTCTATTTAATTTTATTTGATATTTATAAAGTTGAAATCCCAAAAAAACAAGCCGAACATTTTCAAAATATTTCCAAAGTAACCTCCAAAATGCCTTTTAAAACTAATTTTGAAGAGCTCTTGAAGAAAATCCCAACTCAACTAGTTGTTACAACAAAAGATAAAGAAGAAAATAGAAAATGATTATGAAAAAATTATAACAAAGATATTAAATGAAATCGTATCTAAATAATTCAATGAGTACAATGAAATAGGAATTAAGTCCAACTTCATTCAAATATAATATAATTACTTCATCAACTCCTAATTATTATATAATTATCTTAGCTCTAAAAGATCAAGTAAAATTTTTTTTTTGAACCTACTAAATAATTTATAAAATATAAGTTTATTTTAAATTAGTATAATTACCTATTACATCATGTAAGTAATAAATTTAATGATATAATTATGAAACTTACAAAAATTAATATAAAGATGAAATATTTTCTTAACACATGATTATTAATTATAATATCATTTAACTTTCAAGGAGGTACATTACTCTCTTATAATATTCTTTTAAAGATCACAGATTTCTAATAATTTTGTTAGAGGTGATTTTTCCTCCATCTTTAGGCTCCGCTTCATTTGGGACATTTTTTTATTAGTTTTTAAAACAATTTTTTTTAAAATATATAATATATAAAATATTAGTTTGCTTAGCATTATTAGCCTGCCATTACTAGGGGTATTGATATGTCACCAAAAATTACCTTGAGCGAGCATGAACCTCGGGATATATTCAAACTGAAAACTTCCAAAATTAAAATGCGGGACCATTTGAAATCCAATTTTAGCAAACGTATATTCAAATTGAATATCTCAAGGAGACGAACCCAATGACACCAAAATAGGTCCAATCCGAGCCCAAATGGGTCCAAATCAAGGGACCAAAGCATAATTAGAAGTTCAAATCATTAATTAGATGACTAAATGGCCTCTAAATGTAGCATGCTTATAGTTGAATCGAGCTGCTCGACGGGACAAATCCAACAAGCCCAAGATCGCTAAATTATGGCATCATTATGTCACTTAAAGGCTTGATGAACACTCTATGATTGAGGGTATCAATTTGGGCCGTCCGATGGAGCACTCCGAATTTGCCCCAGATCTTCTCCATATTTACGAGGCATGCTACTTTAAAAAAATTTATAAATAGACCCTCACATCCTACATAAAAGGGGGCTGGGCTTGGACATTTTGTTGGAGATTGGAGAGAGCTTTGAGGCTTCAAGGATCTAGAGCTCCACCCAGGCACCACCAATGATGAATCTTCGTCGACCGTCGTTGGACCAACGCTCGACCACTGACCATCCCAGGGACCATTGTCCAGCCTCCGACCACCCTTAAACTCCCACCCGGCTGCCGACCACCACCGATCTTTCGCTCAACCATTGTCAGACCACAGCCCGACCATTGACTACCTCCAGACTTTTATTCGGCCACCGACCACCGCCAAACCTCCTCTTGCTGCCAACCATTGCCAGACCTCGGCCGGGCTGCCATCGACACACCACATCGACTATCGTTGTCTGCTGACTCGGTCCCTTCGACTACAGCCCCTTCGACCTCCGTCTCCGTCACCCATCGATTATGGTTCCTCGATCACTGTCATCCGCCGACTACGATCCCTACGACAACCGTTGCCAACCGACTACAGTCCCTCAGACCTCTTATACATCACATGTTATCTGTCAGTATAACTAAATTATTTAATAATACAATTAAATTTTAAAAATAAATATAATTTGATTATTTATTTATACTGAGAAATAACATGCTGGATAAAATTAATCACATGTGCAGTAAATTAAACAATGATCAAGATCTTCTTATGTAATTTGTTTATAACTATTTACTATTGATACATCATCAAAAAATTACATTTATCGAGCACGAATCTCAAGGCAAAATCAAGTTGGAAACTTCAAAAATTAGATCGGAGATCATATGAATTCCAATTTCAGCAAACTTATAGTCAAACTGAGCGTCTCGGAAACACAAACCCAACGACACCAAAATCGACCCAATCTGAGCCCAAATGAGTCCAAATAAAAGACTCGAAGCATTTTTGGAAGGATCGAACCACACTTTGGGTTACCAAACGATCTCCAATCATCACATGCTTATAATCGAATCGAGCGGCTCGACGAGACGAATCCAACGAACCTAAGATCATCAAATTCTGATATCATTAAGACAGTCAAATATTCATTGAACGATGCATGATCGTAGGAATCAAGATCGGCCGTCCATTCGAACCACTCCAAATTTACCCTTGATCTTCCACTTATTTTCAAGCCATGCCACTCAAGATTTCTATAAATAGAACCCCATTTCCTCATGAAAAAGGAGGAAGGTAAGAGAGAAGAAGGAAGACAGCTAAAGCCGCCTAGCTCCTCCTCGACCATCGCCGGACCACCAAGGGACGCCGGGGTTCTGCCGCACCACCGTCGGACCACCAAGGGTAATTTTTATTTCTTCTGCAGACATGCTCCAAACTGTACAGCAAACAGCTCAAGTATAGGAAGTCTAGAAGTTGTTTTGCATAATATGGTTTGTGACTTCAGGCAGGATCCGGAGGATGCTGCGGTCAACTCTGGTCATTGTATGGAAGATACTGTGACTCCACCAATGCAAATTGATAGTGATGGTGGTAACAGTCTCCTTAGAGTTAAACGCTCCCTGAGGAGGAGGAATGGAGTTGATTATTGTGTGTTTGAGTATAGCTCTGAGGAGGAATTAGATAATGCAAAGCCAATGAAGGTATAAGTTTGTCCTTCATGATACTTTTGAACCTCAATTACTTTCAATGTTTTGATATGAAACAACCTTTTTCGCATACCATGAATATTTTTGCATTATACTAATCCCATGCAACTGCTTGCCTAGTTGAGCTTTAGACAATTAAATTGAGATAGGGGTGCAAACGAGTCGAGTCGAGTCGAGTTTAGGCCCTTATCGAGCTTGGCTCGTTAGTTGGAAAACGAGCTCGAACTCGAGCTTGATAGGGGAGCTCAAACTCAGGCTCATCACACTATAAACGAGCTCTAGCCGGCTTGCAAGCCATGAGCGGAATTTTTAAAATTTAGGCTAGATTTTTAAAACTTAAATGAGATTTTTAAAACTCAGGTGAAATTTAGAAAAAAATAGATGAAATGTTTAACTTTAAAAAAAAAACTTAGTTGGTTCTTATTAATTTTTTAAAATATTTAAATTTAATAAATAAAATAAAATTATTTTAAAAATATTAATATTTATAAATTCGAACTCAAGCTTATTTACTAAACAAACTCGAGCTGGACTCCAGCGGCTCACTTGCATCCGAGTGATATATTACCAAAAGTTAGAAGAATATAATGACATATTAATAATTAGGATTTGTTTCAGTTCAATTTAATTAGGATTTGTTTCAGTTCAATTAAAATTTTTAGGTTACACATTAATTCCCAATCGCTTTCATATTGATGAGCCGCGTCCATTAGTCTGCTCTTGGTGGAGAGGAGCCGTGCGGAGAGGAGCCCCAACACGGGCGAGGTCCCATCTCATTTAGGCTCATTTTCTCGACAGCCCTCTGCCATGGAGATAAAGCAGTTTGGCCATACCCCCAAAACTCTCTGCACCAAAATCTGACACCGAACCCACCCCCGCCACCCCTCTTTCCTTCTCTCTCTTTCTCAGTTTTTCTCCTCCTTGCCGAGCAAAGCAAGCGAAGGAGAAGGGGAGAAGGATGCCCAGGCCAGGGCCGAGGCCTTACGAGTGTGTGAGAAGAGCATGGCACAGCGACCGACACCAGCCCATGAGAGGGTCACTCATCCAAGAAATCTTCAGGTTTTATTCCTCTGAGATATCTTCCGTGCTAAATTCCACCGCAAAGTTTCCATTTTTGTTGGATTTAGCTTATCAAGACGAGAGTTTGATTCAGGGGTTTTCGTTCCTGGGCAGTTTTGACGAAATGGATTTTGGGATTTTTTAGGTTGGCGAACGAGGTGCACTGCAACGCAACCAGGAAGAACAAGGAATGGCAGGAGAAGCTTCCCTTTGTAGTCTTGAAGGCCGAGGAGATCATGTATTCCAAAGCTAACTCGGAGGTTTGTTTCTGTTCTATGAAATGACTGGTGGAACTGATGATAGACCTGTTTTTTTTTTTTTTTTTTCCTGTTTTTTTTTTTTTTCCTTTTATTACTTCTTCACATTTAGTTAAATAGTTTGTGGGAGCTGGTGTTTCTTTTGCAGGCGGAGTACATGGATTTGAAGACTCTGTGGGACAGAGCTAATGATGCCATTGACACCATAATTCGTAAGGATGATGCCAATGAGAGCGGTGACCTCCTTCAGCCCTGCATTGAAGGTATTATTTATTCTTCTTCTTATGGAAATGGGGAATCCACTCACTCCATGGATTAAGGGAAGTGGTCTAGAACGCTTTTTTAGCTTTAAAAAAAAAGTTACATAAAAGTTCATAGATCCTTTTAAGGCTCTTTTGATACGCATTTAGCTAAGTCTTTGGGAGTGTTGGCTTCCACCACAAGGTCATGGGTTCGCTTAACGTTTGAGGATGCGTGTGAGTTTAAATTCGTTCAAAAAACACTAAAAAAGCTCTTTTGGTTGGAGGTTTTGTTTACTTTAAAGCTTACAAAGTTGGTGCAACTTGTTTAGATGATAAAGGCTTCCTTTGGACAGCTTTTTTATTGCTTCTTAATGCAGTTTTCTAGTATAAAAGTTTTAATTTTTGTACTAAAAAGTTGCTTTAAGAAACAATAACAAAGCCGTCCCAAATGAAACCAAAAACTGAGATACTTTTCTAGAATTTTGTTTTGAAAGCTGCTTTTATGGCTTATTTTATTGCTTCAAGTTAGAGAGCATGTTTTGAGAGATGGTAAATTTGTAGGATTTCATTATTTGTTTAGATGTAGTTGGAAATCAAGTATCCTAGGTGCAATTAGAAATCTTTCTTAGTTCTAAATTCCAAAAGTCCCTTCGAAATTTCTAAAAGTGATGGTTTTATTTTTGACATGATGATAAAATCATATTCTAAAACATGTTTTCTTGAAGTAACATTTTCTATCTGCAATCAATCAAATAAGCCTTGTCATGAACTTTTGAATTAGAATCCTTTATTAAAAGAAGAAGCTCAATAAAACCAGTATTTAGAGTAAATGCATTCTTATAATTGGATTAATTCATTCACTTTTTACAAAAACTAGAGTTCGATTGTATTTCCTTTGAAGTTGCTTGGAAATAGAGTAGTTGCATTCTCATTTGGTTCATCACTTCCTGCAAAAGCAAATACAACTAAAGAATTGATTGTGTTTACTATGAAGTCAATTGGAACTGGAATAAAACTTCATTCTCTTTATGTTTATTCGCTTTCTGAGGAAACAAACACAACCAATGAACACTTTATTTAAGAAAGCTGATTACAGACAATCAAATGGCCTTATCAGAAGTGTTTTTTTCAGCCATTTTTTGGTTTTGGTTAATGTAGGAGTACTATTTTTGTTTTTATCCAACCTAGGAGTACTTTATGTATTTTTTATGATTTATTTCAAGGACCGTTTGGTTGCTTAAAGTTAGAAAATATATTTTGAAAAAAAAAATGAAATTAGTCAGATCCATCATTGGTTGGCTATAGTTGGAAATCAACATTGATTTTGAGCTGTGTGGCCCCTGAAAACCCCTCAAAATAGATTAGGATCCTCTCCGATTGCATGGTAATTGGAGTAGTAATTTAAAAAATTTTAGCCATTCAATAAACTTTGTATTCTTTAAAATTTGATTTGTAACTTTATCTAGTCAATTACCATGGTACTTAGGTAGGGTCTAAATCCCCTTCATAAATAATGATTATTTTTTCCCACACAATCAGCAAAAAAGTGGAAATGATGGCATATTTTTTGTAAAAAAGGCTTCCTATCTACAAGAAATCAAATGAGACTTGAGGAAATATGGTCTTTGGGAGTTCAATTTTGCATCTTAGTTATTTAAAGGGTTTTTTTTTTTTAATTTTCTTTTGTTTCTGTTTTAGTAGTTACATAATTACAAGAAGTGAAATTTGTTAGAAGTCATGATTGATATTAAGCTCTATATGTCACCTCAAAACTCCTTCAAATGTATCATGTTCCTCTACAATTACATGTTATTGGAGAAGTAATTTACAAAATCCCAGCTGTCCAATTAACCTTTAAAACTTGTTTAGTAACTTTACCTCTTCAATTACCATGGTAATGGAGAGGCTCCAAATCCCCTTCAAACATAATGATTTTGTTTTCTATTTTTTTGAAGGTAAATTTTTTTATTTCTTTCTATTTTTTTTTAACCAGTCATATATAACAAGAAAACTTGAAAATTTTGAGTGTATAAGACGATTCACTTTGTCGATGCCAACTCTTGCCACTTGCTTGCCTGGTTCCAGCGGCACTCAATCTGGGCTGCATTCCTCGAAGAGCATCGAGGAGCCAACGCCACAGCAATCCAGTTTGTTATCTGAGCCCCAACTCAAAGGAAGCAGCTGATGTCCCTCCAAAGCCTCAAGATAACAAGAAGGCCAGTCAGATTTGTCCTAAAAGCATGTTGCCACCACTGCTTCCAATGCAATCCGGCAATCTCCATGGCTCAACAACTCAATTTGGATCAAAGTACTCAGCTGCAGGACCTCAGATTCAGTTTATGCCATCTAGTGCTTCAAATGGGCAAAATCAATACTTTGAGATTCCAAATAAAGCCATGGCATGCAAAGTTAGAGGCTTGCCTATGCCAATGGAGTCTGGCATTTGGCCTGAATTGGGTTGTGTATACCCACTGTATTATGGTGAAGGACATTCTACTTCCACCTCCCAACCTCAGGAACAAATGGTCAAGAACATCTTCAGTGCAACAAAGCCCTCTGTTCAATCTAATGCCATTGAATTCATGGTCGGCACCATGTCGGATGGTTTAGATGAAGTCCCTGATTGCAAGAGGATGAGAAAGCTAGCGGATTGCGACCTTTCATTGCGCCTTGGCCTTCCTTCTCCCCCAAGCTCAGAAGTTGAAAGTTCCTGGACACATGAGGTTGAAGATGTAGGATCAAGTAGTTCTTGTGATGGAGGCAAATCCTGTGGCCCGCTTCCCAATGGAGCTGGGACCATGAACCTTGAAAGCTCACTTTCATCTGCAAGAGATAAGGGCTTTGATTTCTTCTCAGTGGAGACCACTGATGAGCACTATGAGTCCTGTTCAAGTAAGTGGAGCTCGCAGGTTGATTGTGCATTTTACATGAATTCCTATACTAAAAACCAGAAGGTTTATGCTTCTGGTGCTTTAACTGGTACATTATCTGATGAGTGCTTCAACTGGAAGTGATAAGAATGCCCTCATTGTTAAAACAACATGTTTCATTGCCTACTTAGAACAAGTATTTTGTCTATATTGTCTTTGCGAACTCTCTTTTCTTGTTTTATTATGGTTAGTTTGAGCAGGAGCAGTTGTGTTATGCTGAAGTGTAAATAGCTGCTTTGTCTTAATGTTGGCTGCTAGCATTTGAACTTTGTCAACAAATCTATTTCAATGTTAGCTATGAGAAGCTTAGGACCTTTGAATCTTATAATTTCTTGTGGCCACTGGCTTTTCTCATATTTTTGTAGAAATTTGATGATTGTTATCTGATTAAATAATGTGCAAAGATATATATATATTTGTTTTTTATTTCTTGGCGCCTATACTTCTATAGTTTGGAAGAGAATTAGCTCAGTAGTTTAGGAGAAATTATTCTGTGTGGAGATCGGATGCAGAATGTTGTCCGGAGATTAATCAGAATGTGCTGACGTAGCACCAACCCACGGTATCGAGCTGCAGTACCGATCAAGGGGGTGAAATAACGTAATTAATCAGAATGTGCTTCTATATTAATTTATTAACGTGTTGTGAAAAGTATTAAGAAAATTATTCCAAATGAAACTTAAGGCTTTTTTAGGGATCATATATATATATATATATATTTAAAGTATTTTTTTTCAAAAATTTTTAAATGAAAAAAATTTATATTAAAAAACTACTTTAGTAAATAATAAAAAAATGGTTCCAATCGATCCAATTTTTTTTATATTTTAATTACATATCAATAAGAAAATATATATTTCATAATCAATAATTATTATTTTTTATTTTTATCAAATATTTCATAAGAGACATTGGTGGCTGACAATAGCAGGTGATTCTTAACCTGCTCAGCAAGCTAATATTATTATTAGTATTGATTGAAAATAAAATATAAGATTAGTTAGAAATTAAGAGAGTAAAAGGATAAATTCTAAAATAGATTAATAAACATTTAATTTTAAAAATATCATAAATTGAACTCCAACCTATGATCTCTATCAAGGCAACATTCTATTTGAGCTAGAGCCCTTCGATATTTTTAATAATAATTGAAGCTCTTATCTGCACGCATTTTAATATTTTATATTAATTAATCAATGAATGATCCCATAACATGCAGTAGATACAAATGTTCATAAATTCCCTTTGCATATAAATACCCTATTAAAATTTAGAAAAAAAAAAAAATAGTAGCAAAACAAAGCTCTACATTTCGGTACCCATGCTCTGTGTGGACGCTGACTACGTGGGCACTCATCACCCACCGACACTCACCCATGATAACTTTCGAGATATCTTATCCACTTATACTCATCGATTTTTCATGCCTTTTGAACGCAGTCCGTCACAGATTGATGGCCTTGAGACTTGTTGTGCTTTGCTTTGACTGCAAACTTTCAAGCCGTATATCATAATTTACAATGATCGTAGCACAATTTAATGCAATGCACTACGCAAATGCAAGACTCTGTAGCAAAATCTCTTGATATAAATTATATTAACACGAGCTTGAAAATTATTATATTTACTTTAAAATTAGTATCATACATAAAAAAATATATTATACTAACCTAAAAATAAATACAATTACTTTCAAATCCATCTATTCTACACTTGAAAATATACTAATATGTGTTCCTGCAGTTTTATTGATAGAATTCTTATAACTAATAAGGACACTGACACAGCAACAACAAAAGGATAACATCAAATTTAGAAATTATTAAGGTGCTAACTAATAAGACAATCAATATACTTAAGTAAATACAACTACAAAGTCATAAATAATGTAAACAATTGCGCCAACAAGAACACTGGACGCACAGAATCACCGTTCTTGCTCCTAGTGATTTTTTGCTGCATCTGTAGCAGAGAAAAATATTACAGAAACGTAGGACTTTAGTTTTAGGCTTTGTTTGGTACGGCTTTCTTACTGCTTCTTAAAGAAGCTTTCGAACTAAAAAGTTGTTTTAAGAAGCAGTAAGAAAGTCATCTCAAATGAAACTTTACTGAACGAGAAGCACGATCCATATACAAGTGGCTAGAACCAACGAAGAGGGCCATAACCAACATCGAGTAGAGAAATCCTGTGTTGTTAACACCAAAATAAGTTAATACAAAAGGGCAAGAGAATGTTGAAACAATAGGAAAAAGTGAGTACAAGGAATAAAGCTAAAAAGCAAATATGACAACAATGCTCAGGAGAAGTAGAATAGAAACTTCAAAGCTGGTTAAAGTTTGAATCTTTTCTTGATAATTTTCATGTAGGATGTGCAAGGAAGCTAACTTCTGCTAACCTAGACATGTAATGAGGAAGAACAGAAATCTGCTTGTTGTTTATAGGAGCTAACCAAGACCACTATATTCTCTTTCTCTCTTAAATTAAGTTGCATCTAAATGGGAGAATTCAAAAAGATAAGCTAGCAATTCAAAGGCAGTTCAAAAAAGAAGAAAAAGGAAAATCTAAAAGGAAATCGACCATCAAAGCCAATCTTCAAACTGGGTTTAGATGATCTTGTCTTTCACATTGGAAATAAGGCTTTCCTGAGTTGTTGATGTCATAAGTATGGAGTATATACTATTTGGCTTTTATCAATTTGATATGTTGACGGATGGCTTTTATTTGTCTGTGTGTAAGTCATAAAAGAACAAAACTATCAAGTTAAAGTTGAACATTTGTTTTTACTTGGCTAAAGTTTAACCCATTTTGAGTTATTAAACCATATCTTTGGCAAAATATATTCACAAAAGAAATATCTATATCATAAAAAAAAAATCAAAATCATATATAGAAACAACAAAAACAAATGAAGTAGCACAAGGGAAAGACTGTTGGACATTGGTCCAGATTTTTAGTTGTTTCTTTGTACTTTCTTTTAGCTTCTTTAGTCTGTGTTGCCTATGGTATAGCCATTTTTTTCTATAAATACTTGTAATAGGTTGTACAAGATAATATGCCATAATAATACAAGTTCTATTCACATTTCTTCCATCTATTTCTCACTCTCTTCAAGAAGTTGAAGAAAAGCTTCTCTTCCTCTCCGAAAGTTCCTACAACCTGGTGTTAGAGCTGGGAGGTGGAGGAAGTTCTTGCATTCAAGAAAAGGAGGGAAGCTCGGCAGCGTGTGGGGTGCGGCTATTGTAGGTTGAGATCAGAGCAAGCCTGATTTTATTCGCATGAGGAGGAGCATTGCTCAACCTGGGTACGCATGAACAAGACGCAAAGTTCTTTGATCAAGGATCTGATTGGTGGAATCAGGATGGTTCGGAGGTGTCGAAGGCAATTCATGAGAGCCTTGAAGAAGCAAGGCTACTGCAGGCGGACGTTCTTTGCGGGCAAAGACATGTGCGAAGGAACTTGTTCGGAGGTGTGCGTAGGCTAAAGGGGCTCGCATGATAGCGGGCACTCGCGCATGGGAGAAGCACATGGAAGTAGGCCGCGAGTGGAAGGCGGTGGTAGGCGCGCGTAGCGCTGGAGTAGCGCGTGGACACGCAACTGGGCTGGGTTCACCAATTTCAGTGGTGACAGGCGAGGCCGGGTAGGAGGCTGCAGTCGGGCTAGGCCAGGCACAGTTCTACGTATATGCTTGGGTTGCTCGATTCACACACAAGCAATAATAAGAGTTTCTTGATTATTTTTTCCGGTAAAATCTTGTTCACAATTTGTTGGATATTGGTCTAGATTTTTAGTTGTTTCTTTGTACTTTGATGTGAAACATACATGCGACAAGAGTTGCTTTGGAATTTAACAATATATATTGAACATGAGCTTTGCTAGTTAAAAACTTATGTTTCACTCCAAGTTAAATTCTTAGAATCTTCGTTAAAAGATTAAGTAATGGCAAGCGGTTACAAAGAGATTAGCACAACAATTGCAAATAACAACGAAAATAAAATAGTAAGACTAATAGCAATAAAACAAGAATCCACGGCGTAACATCAAGAAGTATTCACCACGAGTTCCTTCTCACTTGCTCTTGAAGTTGGGTTTAGCAGAGGAACGGTAGAAGCAATCCCAATGATGCACCACAAGACAAGTGGCGCGTAGGGCCTTGTTCGCTGGAGAAGTAGCCGAGGGAGAAGAGGTCATTGATCGGCCGACGAGAAGCCAAGGTTCTTTGGGTCGTTGATATTCAATCGTCTCGGCGAGGCAATAGAGGATGCGGTTGACGTAGCTCTCCACAGAATCTTCGTATTCCCAATCCGGATTGTAGAAAGGAGAAAGTAGGATATTGATTTCTCCTTGTGTGTTGTAGGCAAAACCGTGGTCGACCTCAGGGTTGGTCATACACCATGGTAAGGAGGAAAGAGTTTGTCTTCTTCTTTTGGCTTCTAAAGACTTGAGAGGCGTCGGTTTCCAAGGGAAAGGAGGCAAGTGAGGGAGGCGGCCAAGGAGAGAGAGAGAGGGAGTGGGGGGGGGGGGCTGGGTTGGGTTTAGTGACGTGGAGATTAGTGCGTTCAGTAAATATGAAATTAATTCAATTTTCTAAGAGGGGAAGGACTTTGAATTTCAAAAAAATAATCCCAAAGAGGCATAGGGAGGCCGGCGATTTAGGGGGGGGGGGCGGGTATAGAGGGGAATAATGGTGATGGCACTTAAAATGGAGAGAAAAAAAGGCTGGAAAGGGCCGACCATATATAGGCACAACGAAAACCGAGTCGAGCCGAGCTTTGGCGATGTTCAGAGTATCAGCGCTAGTTTGTCAAAAACGAGTTCAGAGTTTGGCTCAAAGCTCGTCAAGCTTTCTCGAACACCTTAATTCGGAAAAAGGGGGGGGGCTCGGAAAAAAAAGGGCTTTCGGTTAAAAAAAAAAAAAAAATTTTTTTCATTTTTTGTCGCGAGCTCATTCGTTTCAGTTCGGCTCATTAATTCAAGCTCGATACAGCGACTCGATAAGCAAAGCGAGCGAGAGCTCGTTAAGCATTCCGCGCATAACAACCCGCCCCCTCTCCCGCTTTTCATTCAAGGCACAAGATGAATTTTTTTATATAACATACTATTTTACTCCAGGCGGTGTAGAACTAAAGAGCCTACAATGGTTGTTTTTTTAAGAAAAGAGAATTTTGACATCACGGGGATGAGAGAAAGACAGGCGGGAGTTAAAATAATGCCCAAATATAGGAGAGAGGAGTGGCGCGGGGGTGTGGTGGCAATGAGCGGAAGGTTATTTTACACACAAACACCACACACACACAACACACCACACAACCACAATATAATAATAAATATATATGTAGATATATATATATAGATATATATAATATATATACTATATATATATATAATATATAGAGAGAGAGAGAGAGAGAGAGAGATTTTTTTTAAATTGAGGCAGGACCGGCAAAAGTTTTATAAATTTTTAGTAGATGATTTAATAAAACACTGTAAAAATAAAAGTTAAAAATATATCTAATGAAAATGGTTAAAATTAAAAATATTAAATTAGTAAAAATAAATTATCAAATTAATAGATTTAATAGTATTTATTTTTAAAACTCTAATTGAGCTTCTTAGTCGAGCTCTAATCGAACTTCTAAGAGAGCTTGTTCACGAGCTTCTAAGCGAGACTGTTTGTGAACATAAATGAACTGAACGACACGGTGTTCAAGCTTTTTCATTTAGCTATCGAGTATTTATCAAGAGTGTTCAAAATCGTTTGTTTACCTTATCAAACAAACATGAACGAGCCCTTATCGAGCCGAGCCACGAGCAGCTCGTCGAACGCTCGGTTCGTTTGCAGCCCTAGCCATATAGGGAAGGGGATTGGGGTATTATTTTAAGTTTGTGGGCCCCTCAAGGAATAAATAAAGATTAAAATCAAATCTGAATTTAATTTCAGATTTGATTTAAATAAGGAGGTTTCCTAAATGGGTTTCTAGCAAAAGGAAAGTATTTGAATTCAATTATTTAATTGAATTCTCAATTGAAAACTTTCCTAATTTACTAGGAATTAATTTAGGAAAGTGATTAAAGGCAATGGAACTTTTGAATTTCAGATTTTTGGAGGCAAGGTGGTCGGCGAGTTAAGCTTGTGGAGGAGAGGAGTGGTGGGGTGGAGGCCGGCCGCCGGATTGGTGAAGTGTTTGGCGGCTTGATAGGGGGAGAGGGTGGCGGGTAATGAAAAAAAATGGGGAATGGTGTCGTCGGTTTGGGGAAATAGGGAGGGCTTGCCAGCGGGTATAGGGGAAGAAGGGAGGAGGAAGAAGAAATTAAGATAAAAGAACCAAGAGCTCACCCGTTGGTGGTCTGTTGGGTATTCCGTTGGCCTCTCCTAGGCTTCACCACTCTCATGAACTCAAAAAGAGATCAATAAGAAAACAAGCTAGAATTTCATTCATTAAATCATCTTTTTTACAAAACATAAGACCACTATATATAGGCCTCAAACATGAAGAAAAAAAAGTACGCAATTGCCCTATGGGCTACAATAATAAAACACTCCCCATAGGGGTAAACTCGGAAAACAACAAAACTAAATAAAACATAAAGAAATGCATCAAAAGTAAAGACGTTGAATCGTAGCCGTTGATCTACGATTCTGTCGCCGGCACACGTGTCTGAATCTCTGAATGATGTCCTCATCAACTTTCTTTTAGTTTCTTTTGTCTGTATTGCCTCTAGTATAGCCATTTTCTTCTATAAATACTTGTAATAGGTTGTACTAGAAAATATGCCATAATAATACAAGTTCTATTCACATTTCTTTAAAATAATAATAATAATAATAATAATAAAGTGCACATGATATATCTAGGACTAATATCCAACAATAATTGTTGTTTATTCATACTTTATTTTAGTTTCTTTAGTTTGTGTTGCCTCTGGTATAACCATTTTCTTCTATAAATACTTGTAATAGGTAGTACTAGAAAATATACCATAATAATACAAGTTATGTTCACATTTCTTCCAAATATTTTTCCCTCTCTTCAAGTTATGTTGTGACGCATCCGATCGACAATTTTCGGATTTACAACTTATGGGTGGATGTAATAGGTCTGAAGGTGGAGTTTGAGATATAGGAGATATATGTTGGGTAATACTCGTGGTTTGGATTTCTTGTGATGTTTGTTGATTTAAACTGGACTTTGTTGGGTTGTATAATAAGAAATTTCACTCCCAAGATTGAAATTCTCCTTCACTCTCCCCCTGAATTTTAAAACTAGTGAAGTATGGGTAGTTTTCAAAGAAGGTTACATCCATGATTTCAAATAGTTTCCTAGAAATATGACAAAAATATTTGTAACCCCTTTTTGTCAGGGAATAGCCAATAAAGATGTTTTTTTTAAACCTTGGGTCAAGCTTGTTTTCTATCTTGTGGATAGATATGAACAAAGACAGATCACCCAAAAACTTTAGGTGGAAGGTTTGATGATATGAACCGAGCATGAGAATAGGCTTTGTAGTAGAGTTTGTCTAGGTGTTTCAAATTTTAGTATATGAGTAGATAACCTATTTATTAGGTATGCAACAATAAGAATGGCTTTCCCCCATAGATATTTTGGTATTTTTGTGAATAGCATAGTAGATCTCACTACTTCCAAGAGTTGTCTACTTTTTCTCTCAGCTGCCCCATTTTGTTGAGGCGTATACGCACATGAACTCACTTGGATAGTACCTTGGCATGATAAGTATTCTCTCATGATAGAATGAAAGTACTCTCCCATTGTCTGATTTTAAGATTTGAATTTTTGTATCAAATTGGTTTTGAATCATCAGTTGAAATGATTTGAATATCTTTGAACTTTAAATTTTTCTTTTATTAAATAAACCCAAGTGAGTCTAATATGATCATCAACAAATATCACAAACCACATTGGCCCACTTATATTTTTAACCCTTGAGGGTCCCCAAATATCACTATGAATTACGACAAAGGGTTTAGAAGGTTGGTAAGGAACAATGAGGTAAGATGATGTGGTATGTTTAGCCAGTTGGCAAGTTTCACATTTAAACAAATTTGAATTTTTATTAATAAATAAATGGGGAAAAAGTTTTTCAAGATACATGAAACTTGGATGACCTAACCTATAACGCCACATGATAATCTCTCTTTCTTGACTGACTCTAGAATGACTCTCAACAAACTGTCTTACAATAGGATGATTCTTAGGAGCAGCAATTAAGGTTTGTATGGATCTTGGTGTCTTGATATAATATAACCCATAACACATCTCATCACTACCAACCTTCTTCTCTGAATCCAAATCCTAAAAAATACATACATTATTGGAGAAAGTTGTTAAGCAATTACTATCACGAGTCGATTTACTAATGCAAATCAGATTGCACTCAAGATTGGACACATAAAGCACCAATTTAAGGGTGATAGCTTCTGTGACAAAAGCAGAACCAGTTCGCAAAACTTTGGATTTTGAGCAATCAGTAATCTTAACTATTCGATTTGAATGATAAAGTTAATAGTTATGAACGAGTGTAATGTCTCATGTCATATGATCTAATGCTCCCGAGTCAATAACCCAAAGTTTTGACTATTTTATATCTGAGTGAGCGTGTAGGTTGGTAGCAGGTTCTAGAGACTATTGGTTCGTGATGTTGTTAAGCAGCAACTTCGGCATCTCTAAATGTTAAGCAGCAACTTCAGCATTTTGATGTATTGATCTTGTGTGGTGTTGATAGAGTTTGCCTTGCTTTCTTTTGCTGATTGTTTTGCCTTCCGATTAGCTGGTTTTCCATGAATCTTCCAACATGTCTCTTTTGCATGTCCTGCCTGGATTGACACAGTGATCACACCATGGTCTAGGAAGAGGAGAAGAGTTGTCTACAAATCCAGAGTTTTCAATGTTTAAACATGTAATATTTGGGTAGGAGGATGATATCTCGCTATCCATGGACATGGTTGGCTTTCCTCGATTGAAAGAGAAGATGAATTTTGAGCAAGGGTTAACGATGCTTGAAGAGAGGTTATCGATAGGATGATGGAGAGTTACAGCTGATTGAGGGTTTGGAAGAAAGGGAGGAAGGTTTGTCGTCGGCACTGAGAGAAAGCTTAGGAATTTCCTAGGCTCTGATACCATGAAGAAATTGTTTTGAAAGAAAATCAAATTATATTATAATCCTTGGAATCATTACATATATAAACATTCTAGGAGAATAAACAGAAAAAAGGAAAGATATTTAATCTAATTAATTATAATAATTAGATCTCATGGATCTCCAACTACAGCCATCAGATTACTGCCCACGGATCTCAAACTACAGCCATCGAATTGCTGCCCACGGATTGCTGACATGGCCTCCCCTTAGCTGCGTGATTGTACGTAACCTATTAAAACCACAAAGAATAGTTGAAATGTGCCTTTAAGCAGGGGTGTCAATTCGGGTCAACGGGTCGGGTTCGGGTCGAACCCGAAACTGACCCGGCACTGTTCGGGTCAACCCGAACCCGACCCGTTTTTAAAAACGGGTCAGGTTTCTGGACCCGAACCCGACCCGATTCGGGTCCGGGTCAACCCGACCCGACACGAATGACCCGGAATTGACCCAAAATTGCTAATTTTCGGGTCAAAATCGGGTCAATCTTCGTTTTTCGGGTCAAAATCGGGTAAAAAACGGGTCAATCTCGGGTTTTCGGGTCAAAATCGGGTCAAAAAAGTTATTCTGTTGGATTATTCTTCTTATTGTATTATACTGTTAACTTAATTTGCATAGCTTACTGAGCCTCATAACTCACCAGTTACTTCTTACTGACTGTTGTTACAGGAAAAGGAAAGGAACAAGGGGTTGCTGACTAGGGTCAAGTATTACAATCTAATATGTTAGAAACTAGAGTAGAGGTATGTTAAAAATTCCCTAATATGGTTGTTTAGGATTTTCTGTAGTGGCTCTGTAATTATGTATTGAGGATGTTTAAGACTTTTAAGTGCTTCCGTTGATGTGTTCACTGAGGTTGATGAGATGTTTTAATTGATATGGAAAGGATTGTTATGAAAAATGTTATATCAGGAAAACTGATATGTTTAGTTATATGTTATACTCTACTGTATTAGTCAGGGATACTGTGGGGTGTCATAACACATACGCGCTTTTCTTAGTGTGGCGAGAGAAAACTTATAAGTGGTGTTCGCAATATAGTTGGAAAACCATGTTCGATACGTTTGCTGTGCGAGCGAACTCATATACGCTTTTATTAGCGTAGTGAGAAAAAATTCATATGGGATGCTCGCGACATAACTAGAATATTTAGATGTTGCAAATACTTGTGTAGGAACCCCATATGCACCTTCCTTGGTACTACAAGATTTTTCTTTGCATTAATTTCGGATGTGGTGTTGTAGGACACCGACCATATACGTCTCTTTGGGTGTGGTGAGAAGGTCTAGACTCCTTAGAGATTTCTCCTATGCAAGGGGAATATGCTGAAAGATTGCTAGAATGTTGACTAAACAAGACAAAAAAAATCATATAAGGACCTCAAATGAGCAAAATGCAATTAAATAAAATGAAAACAGAGCTAAATGTTAAAAATGCAATGCAAGCAGCTAAAAAATAATAAAAAATGAAACAATGAATAAAAAAAATAAAAGACTTATAGGGGACTTAAAAGTTTGCAAGTTTGTAAGAACACAAACATGACCTCACTGCTACACTCAAGACACTAAAAATTCTCAGCAATGAAATGAATGAACCCAAGGGATGTGAAAATTGAACAATCATCCCCTCCATATTTCTGAGGGAGAAATGAGCTCCTGTGGGACCCGCAACATTAGTAAAAAATTATATTAAAATGATGAAATGACGACATGTGAAAAATGTGTCATTCCAACTCATCCCAAATTCGTCTACTTCGCCAACGAATATGCAATATTTTCATACAAGAGACAAAAAGAGATCATAAAAAAACTCAAAATTAAAAAATATAAATGCAAAAAACAAAATTTGGATAATTTTGATGCTTACGTGTGTTTTCATGAGGCAATCTCTAACTTTGATATGTCTCAAAATTCATGCAAGGCTTGTGAAGACATGAAAAATAATCAAATCCATATATTTACAAGTCATATGCTGTGAGAACCAAAAAGATCAGGTATTTATCTAGATATCAGTTAATTTATTTCCTTGTTTAAATAAATAGATTTAGTTTATGGATAATTATTAGAATAATTTAAATCAAAAATAATTCTGAAGGGATGTTTTAAAAGAGGCTTTTGGTGAGCAGTTAGAAGGCGGGACCCACTTCTCAGTATTCTTATCATCATAACCTTCAGAGAAAAGGCTTTGCTAGGTTCGGTTCAGAGAAAAGCCGTGAGATTTTCTTTTGCCTGGAATTTCATCGGACAAAAGATTTCAGATGACGATAGAAGGGCTCAACAATGCTTCTCCCGGGACTGTAGCAAGAGCCGTAGAATTGTAAAAGAAATTCGCAGGAAGTCCTGTAGCAAAAGGGCGGAAGTTCTGGGCAGCGGCAGCAGGTCTTCGGGTGGAGAAGTTCAACATTTTGGTGAGAAATTTGGCACGGTTAGTAAGAAATTGATGCAGGTATTACTATAATATTACTATAGTATTAAATAGAGATTAGTAAAAGTTTTAATCAAGATTTAAATAGAATTAATATGAAAGTTTGTGATAATCTGTAGTTGATTTAAAGGCGAGTAAATTGAGGACATGGTAAAGGAAACTTAAGAGAGGAAAATTTAAAAGAAGAAGGATAGAAGATTGAAATAAAGTCTTATGCAAAGAGGAGATTTCATAGCGACTTACAATCGTAGAAGGGTGCGAAATAGAGAATTGGAAGAAACGATTCGTCAAGGAGGTAAGTTATGTAAAGTTAATAACTGATTTTATATTTATTATCTCTTTTCAATGGTTTTAGTAATTCAATGCCTTATGAATACTTGTATAGCAACCATAATAGATTTCATTGAAGTGTTCATGTATAAACAAATGTACTTGATGTGGAAAGTGAAATGATATTTGATCAAATATGCTGTTTCAATCGCTTGATGGTATATGTTAAAGAAAGAAGTTTGCATTTGTTAGATAATGCATGTCAACTTTTCTTATAACACTTGTACAACTATATAAGTGATAAAAGAGATGAATTATGAAAATGAGATTTATTGGATATTTATTTAATAAAGATTGGCTAGGTTATATTATGATATCTACATAGTCAGGTGGGCAAAAGGGACCCAATATGAAACCTGAATTGTAGATGGGGCAAAAGGGACCCCAAGGAAATGAATACCTGCATAGCAGGTGGGGCAAAAGGGACCCCTAAAGAGGCAAAAAGGTACCTCTATGAAATTCAATGGTAATAATGCCAGATTTATCTGGACTCCATTGAAAATGTTAAAGTATAGCCAAATCTTTTAAGTCAATGTATCAATGAAGGTTTATGAGATGTCGTATAGTTATGCAGGTGGTTAACTATTTTCAAAAACTTTATGGAAGGAAAATAATATGTTTTAGTTGTTACACTCTACAGTACTAGTCAAGGGTAATGTGGGGTGTTACATATGCATGGATTATGAGGCAACCTTCAAATTCTATTAAAATACCTTATGAAGTGTTCAAATGCACTGAAAATCATGCAATTACACAATATAACTACACCGAAAGTTCTGCAAGAAAATAATATCTTTTAAAAATAATAAGTCCACACGTGCTAGAAGTGCTTATAAATCATAGAGCCTAAAACATCCCATATCAGAAAAGGTAGGACACAATAACAACAACAACATAAAGCCTTTATCTCACTATTTGGGGTCAGCTACATGAATCAATTTTCTCCATTATGCCCTATTCAACGTTAATTCTCATTTAAATCTAATAAAAAAAGATCATTTCTAATATTTTATAACCAAGTCATTTTAGGTATACCTCTATCATTCTTAACATAAGTCAAATCTAATACATCTACTTTCCTAACCGGATCATTGGAAGGCCGTCGTTTTATGTGACCAAACCATCTAAGGCAACTCTCTCCAATCTTATCTTCCACTGGAGCTACTCAAACCTTCTCATGTATATGCTCATTTCGTATCATATCTCTAAGAGTAAAGCCACTAATCCACCTGAGCATCCTCATCTCTGCAACACTTAACTTAATATTATGCTTCTCTTTTAATGGCCAACATACTGCACCATGAAGCATTGCAGATCTAACCACCATCTTATACAATTTTACCTTAGAAAAAGTAGGATAATGGAGTAAAGAAATAGTTTTATAAGATAGTAAGTGCTCGTGAGCATCATAACTTTATTTTATGGCATCAAACAAAATAATTAGTGAGTTGTAACATAAAGAAATTGTTTAGAGAGAAATTCAAATTATATTTTATTCCATGGAATTATTACATATACATACATTCTAGGGGAATAAACAAAAAAAAAGATATTTAATCTAATTAATTATAATAATTATATTCCACGGATCTCCAACTACAACCCTCAATTACTGCCCACGGATCTCCAACTGCAGCCCATGGATTGCTGACGTGGCCTCCCCTTAGCTGAGTGATTCAACACTCCCCCTTAAGTTGGGTTGTACAGGTTGTACAATCCTAATTTGCAAACAAACTTATCAAGTACAGAGCCCAGTAGTGCCTTTCAGCCTTTTGTTAGAACATGACAAGTTGTTCATGAGTTGGGGTATATGCTACTTCAATTTCTAAGTTCCCTATTTTCTTAGATATAAATTGTCTATCAATAGTAACATGTTTTGTTATATCATGATGTACTGGATCTTTGGCCATACTGATTACGGCTTGATTGTCACATTTCAACTTTATCGTACATTCAATCTTTATTCTAAGTTCAACCAATACTTGTATGATCCAAATACCTTCACAAATAATAACTTCTAATACCCTCAATTCAGATTATGAACTGCTTCTAGAAACAACATATTATTTCTTGCTTCTCCATGTCCCTAGGTTCCCCCATACAAATAAACAATATCCTGTGGTTGATCGACCGTCAACCTGGCTTACTGCCCAATTTGCATCAGAATAAAAGATCAATTTTCTATCTTCCTTTTTGTATAAATAATAGTCCCTTTCCAAGAGTGTTCCTGAGATATCTCAAGATTTGATATACTAACTTCATGTGCACCTTCATAGGATTACTCATGTATTGACTTGTCATACTCACAACAAACCCAATATTTGGACGAGTGTGAGAGAGGTATATAAGCTTTCTTACAAGATGTTGACATCTTCCTTTATCTACTGGAACTGCATTTTCTATCCCAAGTTTCTTCTTAGGATCCATAGGTGTACTGACTGGTCTGGATCCCAGCATGTCGGTCTCCTTCAGTAGGTCTAAGGTATACTTCCGTTGAAAAATAAATATATCTTTGCTTGATAGAGCTACCTCCATACCAAGGAAGTATCTAAGTGATCATAGATCTTTTAACTTCAAACTCTTTGGACAAAGATGGCTTGATCTTCATTATTTATACTATATCATTTCCAGTAGGATGATATCATCCACATATATAATTAGTAATGCTACCTTATTTCTATCTGGTTGCTTCACAAACAAGGTGTGATCTGCCTGACATTGTTTAAAATCATGACCTTTTATATACTTTGAGAATCTTCCAAACCAATGTTATGGAGACTGCTTTAATCCATACAAGGATTTCAACAGTTTACACACTTTATCCCTTCCATAAGACTTCTGAATCCCCATTAGAATCTCCATGTAAACTACTTCTTTTAGGTTCCCATTCAAGAATGCATTCTTGATATCTAGTTGATATAGTGGCCAATCTAAATTTGCTGCTAAGAAAAGAAGAATCCTGATGGTGTTGAACCTCGCAACAAGAGAAGAAAATTTCTGATAGTATATTCTATAAGACTGAGTGAATCCTCTTGCAATAAGTCTAGCTTTTACCCTTTCAACACTACCATCCACATTATGCTTTATAGTGAACACCCATTTGCAAGTCACAACATTCTTTCTTTGTGGGAGATTCGTAATCACCCATGTTTAATTTTTTTCAATGCCATAATTTCTTCTTTAACAATCTGCCTCCATCCTGGGTGATTTAAAGCTTCCTAAATATTGGTCGGAAAATGTACATCTAACTTGGAAAGGAAGACTTGATAAGGGTCTGATAATCTACTATAGGAGAAAGTTTTCGATTTGATGCTTGGTGTGGGCTCCGAAAATTCGGCCCGACCTCCGCCCGCTGTATGCTTTTTCTTTTCGGGGGAGTTTTAATGAATTAGTTTCGAGGTAAAGTTTGGAAGGTAGATGAGTTTGTAGATATGACACTACCCAGAGATTTTGCCCTCATTTTGTGAGGATTTTATGATCTGAGTTATGGTTTCCTATAGGCGCAAGCCCCTATAGTTAATTACCCCTCCCGATAACAAGAGAGAACTTTCGATTAAGGCTAGTCGTCAATCAGATATGCATAGAATACATGTTATCTGGCATAAAATAGCAGCATAGTCATGGATATTGGAGATTGAGGGGTTGATATTTAAAATTAGAAATTTTACCATCTTGCACTTAAAGCGGATGGTGGAGAAATGGATGATAGATCCGATTAAGATCCCATGGTTCCGTCATCCCGAGCCATCGTGGTCTCTGGTCTACTTAGTCAGAGGAGGTAGTCAACCCAACCTGACAGAAGGATCCTTGTCGGCAGCCATGGGTTGCTTCGTCGAAGGGAACCTCATAGACTTGTGGTGAATGTTTGTTTAAGGGGGTAAATTTGAATCCACCTTAGCTAACAAAGGGCTTTCTGCCCTATCGATCATATCCTATTGATTCATATCTCAAGGATTTGATGTCATTAAGGACCGTATTGGCTCTGGCCATAACCAATATTTAGTGGTGTCATTTGGCGGCAAAACCACTAGGTTCAGAGGGTCCCGGGTCATAATTGTTTATCCTGCTGTGCCATTTGGCGGTAAAATCGCCGGTCAGAGGACACGTACCACGTCCTTACTGGTAGGAGATTATTTGAGAATGGATCCTAGTGGTATTTTCGACTAGGCATTTAGCTCTTTGTGAACTGAAGTTATATTCGAATTTGTTCACCTTGGAAAATTGTTGCAGAGGGTGGATGATGTTTGCTTTAAATGTTGATGGATTTATTTCAATTTTAAATATTTTTTAATTTTTAAATTTTTGGAATTTTTATAGGTATTTGGGTGGAGCTTTGAATATTGGAATCACCCCTCCGGTTGAGATCTACATTCAACACGGCCATCATTGGGGTGTTTGGGATCATTTTCCTTTGTTGATTGAACCTTGTCGACAGAGGATCGGGTTCGTCACAGGTTTTGCACCTTTATAAGTGAATTCTCATTGTCATAAAGATTTGCACTTGTTGTAGTCATTTGACATGTTGTTCGTATACGCCATTTAGTATGTATAACGAGCCTCCTACAAGGGCTTGTAGACACTTGCATTTATTGCATATCATCCGGTGTTTGCTTGTAGATAGTATGTAGTGCATATGATGGGTCTCCTATAACCCCGTAAGTGTTCGCACTTTGTTATGTGTCATCTATTTTTACTTGTAGATGGCATCTGGTGCATATGGCCGATCTTTTACAAGGACCCGTAAGTATTTCCCTTTGCTATGATCTTTCACCTTTTTCCTTCTAGCAGTTTACCTCCCTAGTGTTTGTAGAATATTTATCGTAGTTGCCCCATGTCTATTTCACCTCATGTAAAATCTTTCTTGTTGCAACTGACATGCTGATTGTGGTGTGGGTCTCTTATAACATATCTATCCTCCTCATTTGAAAGTAGACCGTTATGTGCTCACTTACACATTAGTCCGCATTGATTAAAAAGAATCCACTTCTCCTACCTCTCCCTTACTTTGTTTGCGGACATATCACTGCATGATCCTTGTTACAGTTCGTGCATATTTCATTGAGTGTGTTGTTATTGACATGCATGTTGCTCTTGCATTTATTGTTCATTGCATACAAGCCTTTTTATTTGCTCATTAGCATTTGATCTCCTTCGCGATTATATCTTCTTGGAATTGAATTGTTGTTGATAAGAGATATGACATTGCATTCCTTGTAGCCCCTTCGATGTCGCTTGTAATATGTTATGTGTACTCCAATATTTGTAATAAACAATAAAGCACCACCAAATCTCTTTGTTTACAAGGGGAGTTGAATTTGCTTGCACGACGATATGGATATCACTCATTCTCATTTGCAAGTTGATTTTTTTTTAATATTCCTAGCCATTCTATCATTCATCATTTGTATGCCTTGAAAATTCATTCAACATTTTTTATGAGTTCTAGCTTGCAAAGCTGCAAATGTCTTGTTATTTGGAATCAGGCTTGGCTTATTGCATCTTGGTTTAACCTTGATTTCATATGATTTGTTAAAGTCCAAGTCTTTGTTCTATGTATTCAAGTTTAGGTTCAAATTAAGCTCAGAATTGTCATTTGAGATAAATCTTATTCATATTCAAGTGTATTCTCAAATTCGTTCAGTCCCCTGCTATCCTTTGAGTTTGAATCCTTGCTTGAGTTCAAGTAGTTCAGGCTCTCGATAAACCTCTTCTCTCGATAAACCTCTTCCGTTCATTTGAGTACCTTGTGGTCCCCTGCTATCCTTTGAGTTCAAATCCTTGCTTGAGTTCAAGTAGTTCAGGCTCTCGATGAACCTCTTCCGTTCGTTTGAGTCCCTTGTGGTCCAACTCAAGTCTTTGCTTGAGTTCAAATATTCAAGCTCAAGTCTTATATTATTCAAATTCATTTGAGTTTGACTCCTTTTGCATATGATTCAAATTTAGTTCATGCTTATATAGTCTTTCAAGTTCACTTAAGGTTTGAGTTCACTTAAGTCCCATTTACTCAATCAAGTTCAAATTGAGTTTTGCTTGAGTCCAAATCAAGTCCAAGTGCGATCGTATGTTCACCCGGCATCTCCCCCGTTTAGGGGAAAACCACCGAAAACTGGGCCTCCCGCCACACTAGAAAAAAGCGTGTACGGTAGGTGCTCTCATACGAGGACACCGCGGTCGTGAAATCTTCAACCTCACTACGCCTGAGAAAGGCGTGTATGGGTCTTCAGTACATGTTGCAAAAAAGTAGTTGTTTCTCCGCAAGCGGGTACTTATGGGTATTCCCGTCTCGTCATAGGAACCGCACCGGTTTTCCATCCCACCGCACTAGAGAAAAGCGTGTATAGGCGGTACCCTCAAAATTAATTAATTATAAATAATTACTCATCATTATTTAAATAATTATAATTAATAATTAATAAATACTAATTAATTAATTAAGATTAATTTATTATAATTATAATTAATTAATAATTATAACTAATTAATACTAAATTATAATTAATAATTAATT